>NC_134485.1:127557915-127657915 GCF_040206685.1 Ascaphus truei
CTGCGGGGGAAATTGAATGTATGTGGGGGCCTGCGCGGGAAATTGAATGTATGTGGGGGCCTGCGGGGGAAATTGAATGTATGTGGGGGCATGCCGCATGGCCACACCAACCTCCCCGATGGGAAACGTAGCCGCGCTGGATCCAGCAGCCAACTTTGCTAGCGCGTGTGCCCCCTTTCCCCCCCCCCCCCTGCTTCCATTGGGGACGGAAGTCAGAGCCCCTGGCAGCAAGCGAGAGAGCGGGGATCGGGGGCGCGTCAGACCAATGAGGGAGAGCAATTATTTATTAATAAATTTTGGCGCGAGCAGGGGAAAATTAATAGAGCCGCAGCACGGCTCGCCAGCAGCCTAAATCCACTCGCCACGGGCGAGTGGTTATTATTATTTGTCGAACACTGTATATATATATATATAGTCCATGATACAACAGTTGCACACTAGCCTTCTCAGTAATCCTGGAGCACAGAGACAGAATATCTCACACACGAGACGATCTAAGGCTACGGACAAGCCGGGCTTTGTCATCAGTGACACGGATCTTTCAGATACAGCTGACAGCTCTGCGCCGGAACCTTTTTTAGGAACAGCCAGTGGTGGACGTTCCAAACCACCGCTCCCCGATGCCAGCGTAAGGGACCGTTAGGAGGGGCGGTCGAAGGACGGCGCTATCCAGAGCACGAAAGCAAAAGAGGCAGAGGGTCGCGGTGGCACCCCGGGAAGCAGTAATATATAATCTGTCAGATCACATATTGATCATGGCACAGCTCAGTGTGTTACACAAGGGATTATCTTTTGTGCCTACCAGTACCCCAAATAAGTTCAACTGGGAGGTTGATATGTATAGGCTTCATCGGCACTTAAGGCTTAAAAATGTTTTTAATGGACCAGATCAGTCAACTAACTCTACGGGTACAGGTGCTTTTAGAGCGAAAAGCGCCTTTGATCCGCACATGACAAACCATAACATTGCAACCTTCATGAATCTCTTGGAAAATGAGACAAGGATTGTCTCAAAACACAGAAGACTAGTTTTAATAATTTCACCAAGGAAGAAATGTTGTCAGTGGGTGAGCTGAGGAATAATAAAGAGATCATAATAAGAGCAGCCGATAAGGGGGGCGGCATCGTCTTGTTGAAATATTCTTGCTACAAGCAAGAGATAGAGGAACAACTGGCTAATGCTGACAATTATAGGCGGTTACAGGGGGATCCTACCGTTGCTTATAAGAAAGAAATTGATCTGATTATCCAGCTAGGGATTACCAACAATTGGATATCTGAGGATACTGGTAAATGTCTTACGCAACAATACCCCAAAATGCCCATCCTTTATACACTATCAAAGGTGCATAAAGAGGATCCTTGTGCCATCCGTTATCCCAGTTTGCGGATTTTTTTTCTTCAGAATATGGTTTCTAGAATGGACACCTATATCAAAGATACCACAGACTTTATTCTGAAAATTAGTAAACTTAAATTGCAATCACCTGACTGTATTCTGGTTTCATTAGATGTCTCAAGTTTGTGCACTAATATTACTCACAATGAGGGCCTTGATTCAGGCAAAGTTCAACACCTTCACGGATAATGTAGGCCCACCTCCAGAATATCTGCTTCTTTTGATGGAGGTAATATTGAATAAGAACTATTTCATTGTCGAGAGGAATTACTACTTTCAGCTTCGGGGCATGGCCATGGGGTCGAATATGTCGTCTTCGTACGCCAATTTATTTATGGATGTTTACAAGCAGACCCATGTCCTTCACGATGCTCTTAATGTGCAGTTCATCAAGGCATATTTGAGGTACATTGATGACATTTTCATCGTTTGGAATGGCTCTGAAGCTGCTCTTCTGGATTATATCCAATTCCTTAACAACATTCCGTCTACGATCCACTGTTCGCCTGTTTCAGCTCTAAGGAAATTTCCTTTCTGGACACTACTGTTTATAAAACACAGGAGGGCCTTGCCACTAGATTGTTCCACAAAGATACTGATAGGAACACGTTATTATACGCTACGAGTCATCATCATCCTCCGCTTAAAAAGGGGCTACCCTTCTCTCAGCTATTACTCGTTAAGAAGATCACCAGCGACCCAACAGAACTGGAAGATGCACTGCTGGGTATGGCTAAGCGATTTCACGAGAGGGGTTACAGCCCATGTGACATCACAGATGCTCTAACTAGGGTAAGGCAAAGTGACAGGAGCCGCACGCGGATGAACCAAAGCCGGATCGATGTAACATTATCAGTACTTATACGACAGCCTCGAGTGGCATCAAACGGAGCATCAATAAGAACAGGCATGTTCTGTCCAATGATAGTAGGATTGGCAACCTTTGTCAACAACCACCTCTACTATGTTATAGGCGGGGCCATAATCTAAGGGATCTTTTGATAGAAACGGACCCAGTTAGTAAGTACATGCCTACTAAAAATTGGCTAATTAGGAAACCCGGTTCCTATCGTTGCCATGGATGTACAAATTGCGGGCCTAGTTTTTCACATCCGCAGAGTGCGGTTCAAATAAAAATCAAGAACTTCTTGAATTGCGAGTCACGATATGTCGTGTACATGATTAAATGCCCTTGTGGCCTTTGTTACATTGGGAAGACGACCAGAATGTTGAAGGAACGAATTGCCATACACCAGTCCACAATCCGAAAAGCATTGCAGAGTCCTATTGATGATACTGAGCTCAAACATCTCCCGGTTGCTACACATTTTAAGCTTCTAAATCACTCATTGGCTATAATGCGTTGTATGCCTATTTTACAGGTTCAGCCCCCATTACGTGGGGGGGGGGGGGTAGGAACAGGTTGCTTTGGCAACAAGAAGCAAGATGTATTTTTGAACTTAGAACTATGGCACCATTGGGATTGAATGAGGAGCTGAAACTCAGCTGTTTTTTGTAGTACTTTATATTATTCCTGCTCTGACTGCATTTCCGCATGTTTTTTTTCACAATCCCACACTGTCCACACATTTCACTTCCCATCCTTTCTGTTTATTTGTGTTTGCACATATTTTTTAGCTTTTGATGATATCTGTCAGGCATGTTAGTTTACTGTTTATACTTGACAGGTTGTGTTATATGCACGTTCATACCACCGGCTGGTCAGCCAGCAGTTGTTTACTACCTTTTAATAATTTGCACATGTGCGTGTTATTTGATAATATAGTATGTAGGATAGTTGGGTGTAACAGTATTCTACATCATAGAGAAGCCTTCCACCCATCTCTGTAATGGGTTGTTATAGATGTGCAATGTTTGGTACCCAGGAGTGAACGCATAGTGGTTTTCGCTGGTTGTCAGTGTGTTTGGGGCGCCTCTATGGCAACATGTTGTGCGCACGCATCGCTTATACTTTGTATGGGCATTCACTACTATTGAGCCTACTGTAGCACGTTGGTGACGCCCTCTTTTGGTAGTCATGGGTTGCTATGGATGCACCGCGCTGTACATCTTGGGGCAAGTATGTCAGAGCTCCTGAATGCGTGACGCTATTATGCTTGGCTCGTTGCTATAGGGAGGAACTATGAGCGCACTTTACTTCCGGTTGATGCAGGCGCACAGCAATGCTGAGTTAAGGGTAATTGTTGAAGTTATGAGTGACTTTCTTTCAAAGTTGTAGTCTATCACAGGATCAGCCAGGAAATCTTGCTATTGGTTTATCATCATAGGTAGGCATGCTGCATCAGCTGTTTTAACGATTAATTTGCATCATTAGCTAATTGCACATTTGGTTCAGGTGGTGGTGTACACTGGGGTTTGGGTATATATAGGAGTCACTTACAGTCACACATTGCACTACCCTGAGCAAGGTCCCTGTTGAGGACCGAAACGTTGGTGTTTGTGTCCTGCGTATTCTCTAATACAATTGTTTTTTCTAACCACTGTGTGCTGTCTCTCTGTCACCGGACCAGTTCTGGTAACTATATTTTTATTATATATATATATATATATATATATATATACGAAGAAAAAGGAGATAACCTTGCATCCACTCCAACAAAATAATGGTAACCATAAGCCAGTATATAATGGCGAAATTACCATAACAGGCGGTGCTCATGGGTCAGTAATAATAATGTGGCAAGAAAAAAGAAACCCGCTTAGGAGCACTCAGGTATACCGTTTAGAAAATAACACATTATTAATTGACACAAAGAGAAATAGATAACAGTACAAAAATATTAAAATAAGGCTAGGACCCCTGACACGAATACTACCCAAAAGAAACACTGATGCATGATATAGGGATAAACTCAATGTAAACCCTAATGCCTAGTATAGACAAAAAGTATGAGAATCACTTAGATTTGCAAAAAAACTCTTAAACAGGCTATTTCAGATTCCAAATAAATGAGACATGCATCTGATATATTAAGTCCCTAAGGACATGGAGTGATTAGCCAGTATATGAAATACTTCCTCATCAAGCATAAATTCCGCCTCTTTAAAGCAGATATATTATCCAAACCCACAGCAATTTGAATCTCTGTGGGAAATTGGTAGCTGTGCTCTGAGGGTCACTCTATACATAGAATGAAATAACACGCATGTGACATGAAAGAGTACGTGCTCTCAAAAAGAGTGCAAATTGAATTGCCTGTATATTGCAAATATGAGTATTAAAAGCGTTCAAAGTCCAGAAAAATAATCTCAGCAATATTAGGTAACATAGTTACATGACTGCATAATCCAGGGGTCCTGCCTAGCACCCCCACTCCTACGCGTTTCATCAGAGGACTTAAACTTGGAGTGGTGAGGAGGCTAGGACAACACACTGTTTAAAAAGGTGGATTTTCGCGCCAAAGAGAACAAGGGAACAGCTGTATGTATTCCCTACCATAATTAAAAGACCGTACTTCCGCGTTTGAAGATGACATGCATAGTTGATGCAGTTAGTTCCGGTATGGCGCCATTATGCGTAATACGCATGCACAGTACCGCCGTGTCACAGGGGACAATACAACACTTTGTAGCAACATATACTTTATGTGTGGCGCCATAACTTATAGTAGCACGCGCACTGTAGGCGTAATGTGGGAAATAAGAAGGCACATTTCCATTTGCCTGTGTTGCCGATAAGGCGTCATGATATACCCTGCGCATGCGCAATGCTTACGCGGAGCAGGGAACATTTATCCACTAAACTAATGGCTAGAAATCCCACAACAATCACCCATGTGCACAATTATGGCCAAGCTATAGGCGCCCCCACCAGGACACATGATGTCATTGCATGTCTATATTATACATATCAAATCCAGACCATACATACGCATAAGTCCCTTATAATCATATACAGGCAAAGTGGTTGCTAAATGGAGGGGTATGTAAACCTCACACCTGTCAACCACATTTAGCTTAAAATAAGCTGTCCACAAACATGTGCAGATTCCACATTATCTTATTTAAGAAGATTTGTTTGTACAAAATAAGATCAGTGTCCATAGAGAATAAATGTAATATGTCAATATGCTATGTCCACATAAATGTCCAGAAACGTAGTATTTACTCTAATTCCATGTATATAGTCTCCTCTCTGAAGATCTGGACTCACAACTTTAACAACTTTAACAACATACATGGAATTAGAGTATATACAGTCTTTTCAGGATGTATATTATCCAATTCCATGTCTATTGAAACAAAATGATATGAATTAGACAAACAATGAGTATTGTCAGGGTATGTGCAAAAGTAAGTGAAACCCTGGTTTTATCTGTGACTGTATATTAAAGGGGATAATTTGAATCAGGTGTTTAAATAGGTTGATCTTCAGGGGTGAGTTTGGTCTTCATATACAGATGTGTGGAAACACGTCATGTCACAATCAAAAGAAATCTCTGAGGACCTTAGAAAAGCAGTTATTGTGGGAAGTAGCCTCAGGAACTTCCATATGCACCACAACCAAAGAAAATATTTACAAAATAATGTTCTACTGGTACCTCACTCCCGTGAGACTAAAGCAAATCTATCCTCTGGCATCTGATCTATGCTGGAGAGGCTGTGGACCAAAGGGCGACATGGCCCACATCTAGTGGTCATGTCCGGAAATTAAGAAGTATTGGGATATGGTCCAAATTTTACTAAAAGAGGTTACTAGCCTCGACTTACCTATTGAGCCACTGACCTTCCTACTGGCCAGGCCAATGAAAGAAATTGACCGCCCAGTTAGGAAATTAATCTCCTTCATCCTCACAGCGGTGAGATGTGAGGTTGCGGCCTCCTGGAAGAAAGTATCTCCCCCCTCCAAAGGAAAGCTAAAAAACAGGATAAACGAAGTAATGCTTATGGAAAAACTAACTGCGCCCCTTAAGCAAAACACGACAGCTTTCTACAGAATCTGGGAATCATGGATAACTTTATAGAATGAGTCAAACTCACCAAGGTACAGCCAAGAAGATAATACGTCGAGGCAAAGGAAGCCGGTGACAACCAGTACTTCATAAGAGTCCGTCCAAGATGGACATCAGTGACCAGGGTAGACACACCACCACCCCTCCCCCCCACCCCACCCCTCTATCTCCCCCCCCTCCTCTTTTTTCATGGCCTCTCCGTTTTCGGTAGGCCACCTGCTTTTGGCAACAGGTGTTGCCATCTTTCCCCTCAAAAAATACAAAAATGTTTCTGTATTAGGCTATGTATATTGTCCCCTGTATGTACATTTTATATCTGCCTAATAAAAATATTTGAAAAAAAAGAAAAGCAGTTATTGATGATTCAGTCTAGAAAACATTACAAAACCATTTATAAGGCTTTGGGACACAAACAATCCACTGTCAGACATATCGTCTACAAATGGAGAAGTTTCAACACCACAGGAGCGGTCGTCCTACGAAAATCTCTCCAAGAACAAACCGGCAAATCATCCAGGAAGTCACAAAGAACCCCAAAGTAACATCCAAGGATCTACAGGCCACTGTTGCCTTCGCTAATGTGAGTGTTCATGACTCAACTATCCAAACAAAACGGAACAAGAATGGTGTTCATGAAAGGATAGCCAGTAGGAAATCACAGTAGGAACATTGCTGCCCATCTGAAGTTCGCCAAAGAGCACATAGATGACCCACAAGACTTCTGGAACAATGTTCTCTGGACAGACGAGTCAAAGGAAAAACTTTTTGGCCTCAATGTGAAACGTTTACATTCGAACAGAAGACCCTCATCCCAACCGTCAAGCATGGTGGTTGGAGTGCAATGGTTTGGGGGCTACTTGGCTTCCTCAGGACCTGCAAGGCTTGCCATCATTGATACAACCATGAAATCTGCATTGTATCAGAAGAGTCCTGGAGAAATATAAATTTCCTCCCCAGTTTCAGAATCTTGGCGCAAGGATTCGCCTGTACTTTGCACCATCCATTCTCCCTTCTATCCTGACAAGCTTCCCAGTCTCTGATGAAGAGAAGCATCCCCATAACATGATGTTGCAACCACAATGCTTGACACTTGGGACGGTGTTAACTGGGTGATGTGCAGTGTTGCGTCTGCACCAGATGTAACACTTGGAATTTAGACCAAAAAATTCAATTTTCTTAAGGACTTTTCAGTAAATGGAATAATGCATTGACAAAATCTTCATTAGAACTGTTATAAGTTGATTGTGGAAAAAGGAGCTTTAAATGTGGTTGAAAGTGGCATTATGCAATGTGCTGAAGAATGAAAAGGTAGTGAAAAACTATAAAACCATGAATTGTATTAAACAAATGTAACTAGAGATATGGATAAATGTTAATAACAAATCATAATGAAAAGGAGAAGACGTACTTAAGGGATATTTATGACTATAAAGAGAACAATGTCTATGGGTTTAAATATCTAGGACAGTGATTTTCATCTGGGATTCCGGGCAACCCCAGGGTTCCACGAGCACCCCTCAGAGGTTCTGCGGCCGCCAGAGGGGGAGAGCTGGGACAACTCTCCCAGCTGTCCCAGGCCCGGCGGCGTGATAGCACCCCACACAGCAATGACCCGGCATCAGCAACAGCAGCAGCCGCCCAATCGCTGCTCTTTTCTCTCCCTGCTTCTGCCATCAACTTCCGGCTGACTGGAGGGAGAGGAAACATCACACAGGCTCTCAGCACCGGTTTCCTTAAAGTGATTATTAAGAAAACACGGGACTTTAAGCAATCTGATTTGGACATCAGACCCCTGCAGCATCCACTGAAGCCTCGTGCTACGAATAAATGCACAAGCAAGGAAGGACAGAAGCCCAAGAAACCAGAAGCAGTTTCACACCAGAAGGATCCCGAGGGCTGCAAAGATGGCGGAGAGCAGCTCACATGAGGATAACTCAGAGTCCTCACAGACCTCACTACTTACTGAAGAGTCTGGAGGCTCATTAATCTCTTCAGAAATTCAGGATATTTAAAAACATCTAAATTCTCTTCCAAAGTGATTTACAAACAGCACTGAATGAAATTGACAGGGAAGGGATGTCCTTGGGCCAGCGTACAGTCACCATTGAAGGTGTAACAGATGAGCTCATTATTAGAGTGTCAGCTCCAAAAATCAAATCAAAGAATTTTGGAACTGCAGGAGAGAGACAAGGATATGGACAACAGATAGCGCAGAAATAATTCCCGCATCAAAGGTTTCCCGGAGCAGGTGGACAATATTAACTTTTACCTCCACCGTCTATTTAAACAACTGCTCGCTGACACAGCTGCAGAGCTCTTCCACCTAGACAGAGCCCATAGGTCTCTCAGACAAAGACCGAATGACGGGGAAAAGCCCAGAGATGGAATTCTCAAATTCCACTATTTGGAAACCAAGGAATGGGTGATGGCGGCAAGAGACATGAACAACCTAGACTTTGAAGGGTTTACCCTGCGGATTTTTACCTGACCTGTCTCCCATCACGCTGAATAAAAGGAGAGATATGAAACCGATTACTGAGAAGTTAATCGGGAATTTTTTTTAAATATAAATGGGATTTCCCCTTTAGGCTGATAGTAACCTACAAGGGCCAGCAAAGATCGGCGAAAACAGTCCAGGAAGGACGCACGATGCTGCAAGACATGGGCCTGATCACAACCCCACCGAAGACTCTCGACCTGGATCACTGCCTCCTACAGTTTCTCTCTAACCGATGTGGCAGAAAGTCCAGGGAGCAAAATCCACCCTGCAACAGGGCAACGAGACCATACCAGATTGAGAGCCAGAGACATTACGACTCATCAGATGTGACCCTATTGCCAGATAAGGACTTCCTGTCTGACCTGGAGAATACCCATGTGACCTGACCTTTGCAGATGGACGCTTTAAAACCCAAACCAGACGGTGACAGCCCACACGGGATGGCTGGTTTCTGTGCCTCGGCACAGACCTGTGTACCATTGTGACGTATGATGGATATGGGAGCTCTTTAGCTCTGGAGCTTCTATAAAGTTATTATAGATTTAACTTCTTTTTAAAGTTTATGTCAAGTTGTGTGCACTGTTATATTTGTGGCGGAGGCATCCGTTGTTCCCTCCGATTGGGAGAGGTCAGTAGTATGATGGACAGTGTTCGACAAACCTATACATTTGCACGCCCCGGGCGAGTGGATTTAACATCGTGGCGAGCTCCTATTGGCCCAAGCAGCACACGTGTGGTACTAGGTGGCGAGTAGATTTTTTTGTTTGGCGAGTAGATTTTTTGGTGATTTGTCGACCACTGATGATGGACCTCACCAGAGTAGACCACTCCGCTCCGGTGTTTGGCCGGTGCAGTATTGGTACACATTTTTTACTGTATACAGTACTAAAAATGTTCTCAAGGTTTTTAATATTGTTCTGTTTTTTTTTTCTTTTTTTTATTGACTTGAAAACCAAAAAGATAGTTATTCTAGCTAACATAAGGAAAGCCTAACGAAAAAGTAGAGGTTCACGTTGACCAGAAATCTCAAACTTATTTAATTGTTTAAAAAAAAAGAAAAAAAGACCACCGTAGCCAGTTTACTAACCCAGGCCGCAACATGGCCTTCTTCAGAAAAAACGCTGCGCAATGTTCACCCCGGATTACACCCACCCAGATATTCCCAGATCCCACTCCCACCCTCGTAGATCTGGGACCATAGGTCAGGTGCCCCTCACTACCGGACTTATCTTATTTCTATCCCCGCCCCCCCTCCCCTTCCCAGATTAACCCCTTCTCCCCCCATTTAGGGACATTTAGGCACACCCTAAAAATCATGGTTGAAATGAATATGGTAGTCTCTATAGCATATCACACACACTACAATAAGAATGACACCACAATAAGAATGGCCTATAAGATAGTAACACATAATACCAAAGGTCTTAATAGCCCAAGAAAGCGTAGGATAGCGTTTCACCAATTATAGAAAATTAAAGGCTGATATACTTTTCTACAAGAAATGCATTTCAGCTCCACGTCTTTACATAGCTATCTGGATAAACATTTTTTCTCAAGTTTATCTGTTATCAGCTAGGACGAAAAACAATGGAGTATCCATTCTTTTCAGCAACAATACACCTTTCAATTAGAAAAAAAAGTATGCGATAAAGATGGAAGCTCACAAACAAAGGCACTTATGTAAGTGGAATACTTTGTGTTTTTAATATTAAAAACAGTACTATACTATTTTTGTTTTCCCTTTTTTGTATATGGATTTACCCCCCTCTCTATGGATCTGGAGTACCTATCTGGAGACAAAAGTTGGTAACTTCTAATAACCACAACGCTTTCATTTCACGTTAAACACGTGAGTGCAAATTTTATAGAACTTTCAACACTGAAATCATTTGTTGGGGTTGAAAATATTGCACTATTTTGTGTTTTCACTTTCTTTCCATGTCCTGATGTGATTTGCGCACCTGTTTCTCCTTTGTTTGCTGATTGAATTTGGTTTGAATTCTACGTCGGGAGCTGCACTCATTAAGGATAGTATACCATCTGTGTTATTTGATTTATTAGTAATGTTATTTGCGCTTGTTTTTCTTTTCACTATTATACAATAGATAATGACAGAATCCAAAGTATCAGACGAGAACTAGGCATACTTTTGACGGATCAAGCCAAAACGGCTTTACGCTGGACAGGACAACTTTTCTACCAAAAAGGTAATAAATCTGACACTATGCTGGCACGTAAATTGAGAAATAAACAAAGTTAACAATATATTTCAGCTATTAAATTCAAAAACGGGACCCTTACACATAACTCTGAAACCATCATATCAGAGTTTTATAAATTTTATACAAAACTACAGTACAGTATATGATGGCAAAAAACCCATATAAACAAAAAAAAACACAAAATATATTTTAGATTTTCTAAAAATATGTAATTTACCAAGGGTGACCCCAGCGGAACTAGAGGGTCTGAATGGTCTTGTTACAGAGGAGGAGTTCTCCACTACAATAAAATCACTCAAATCAAACAAAGCTCCAGGACCCGATGGTTTCCCTGGTCTATATTATGAAAAAGTATCTGAAAAATTAACCCCACATCTAACAAGGCTATTCAACAGCTTTATTGAAAGAAAGACTATCCTAAACTAAATGTTACACGCTATGATTACGCTTATACATAAACCAGGGAAAGACCCAAAGTACTGTCGCAGTTTCCGACCGATATCTCTTTTTAATACTGATGTTAAGATTCTGGACAACATTTTAGCAACCAGATTAAATAAATTGCTTCCTAGATTTGTTCATCCCGACAAGCCCCAGATAATATCCGTAGAGTGACCAGACTAATACATATTGCGCAAACAAATAAGATACCCACAATGCTACTTACTTTAGATTTGGAAAAAGCTTTTGACAGTGTAGATTGGTCGTATCTATTTACAACACTATGGGCTTTTGGTTTCAAGGGAAATTTTCTCATCTGTGTACAACTTCTCTATGCATCACCAGAATCAGTGATACACAGTGCGGGATGCACCTACTGTAGGGTTGGTACCAATTAAAAATGGCACGAGACAGGGCTGCCCCCTTTCGCCCCTTTTATTTGCCCTGGCGATCGAGCTCGTGGCCACTAGGGTCAGGCTTAACCCAAACATAGCTGGAATGATTGTAGGCCCACAGGAATATAAAATTTGTCTTTTTGCCAATGATGTTTTACTCACTGTAAACAATGCTATTGTTACGCCGGTGCTGCCCGCAGACCAGACCCATTCCTTTCACTGAGGTGAGGAACGTATAGAAGCACGCACCCGCAGCAAAGGGAGCGTGTCCGGAGTGTGGTGATTTGGCGTTGCCAGGCCAGGTGTTATTTAGCTAGCAATACTTGCCGGTACCGGTGTAGAAATGCCGTTGTCGTTGCCGTTAGCCAAAGTCTGGGATTGGAGAATTCGGGAAGGTCGTTTGTCCAAGCAGGGGTCGAGAGCCAGAGAGAGACGTCCGCCAAGCCAAGTCGTAACCTGAGAGAATAAGAGAGAAAACGCCAGAGTAGTAATCCAAGTGAAAACTATGTCGAGCAATGAATGATAGGAAGGACTGGCATTATAAAGTGTGGCTGACCAATCAGAAGTGAAGGCAGACCTGGAGGACTGCGTGGAGCCATCCTGGATAGGTTCCCTTGATTGGCAGGCAGGTGAGGACTCTTATCTTGACAGGAGATCTTATTCCTGTGTTGGGGGCGGGTCTTCACTGCCAGAGCAGTGAATAAATTAACTTCGCAACATGGCGGCCGCGTGAGGTACTGCTGGGAGACGGGGATGCCGAGGATGACGGGGAACCCCCAGAACCACCGGAGGTGAGTGGCGCTGGCGAGGGACGCGCGCCATGGCAGCAGGGGTGAATATAGGAGCAGAGGAACCAGGGCGCGGATGCCGCGATCCCTGATTCCTCACAGTACCCCACCCCTCAGGATCGGCCTCAGGACGATCCTTCCATGGTTTTGATGGAAACTTCTCTCGGAAGCGTTTGAGGAGTCCTGGAGCATGAATATCTTTCAGGGGTACCCATGACCTCTCTTCGGGTCCAAAACCTCTCCAGTGTACCAAAAAGTGAACTTTACCTCTTGAAAGACGGGAATCCAGTAAAGCTTGAATCTCGTATTCTACGTTACCCTGTACCATCACCGGATCTGGTTTAGAAGTGTGGTCCGGAAAGAGGCTACTGGAGATGAATGGTTTGAGAAGCGAGGTGTGAAAGACATTTGGAATTCTCATGCTTTGAGGAAGTTGGAGTCGGAAGGAAACCGGATTTACCTGCTCCAAGATGGAAAAGGGACCCAGAAACCTAGGAGCCAATTTGATGGAAGGAGTTTTGAGATGGATGTTCTTGGATGATAGCCAAACCTTGTCTCCGATCTTGTAATTGGGTGCCGGACGACGGTGACGATCAGCCTGGTTCTTGGAAGACAATGATGCTTTTTGTAGTGCGGATTGGATTCTGAACCAAGAGTCCTGTAAGAGGGCAATGTGCTCGTCTACGGCTGGTATTCCAGAGGAATTTTTAGAAATAGGTAGACGAGCCGGATGGAATCCATAGTTGATGAAGAAGGGGGTCTCGCGGGTAGACTCATTCCTGGAAGAATTAAAGGCGA
The DNA here is from genome assembly GCF_040206685.1 of Ascaphus truei. Classification (NCBI taxonomy): domain Eukaryota; kingdom Metazoa; phylum Chordata; class Amphibia; order Anura; family Ascaphidae; genus Ascaphus; species Ascaphus truei. The sequence continues at coordinate 127,571,432 of NC_134485.1, forward strand.
ACTCAGCCCAGATAAGTAATTCTGCCCAGTCATCCTGGGAATTCGAGACGAAGCACCTTAAGTATTTCTCGAGGGATTGATTAACTCTCTCGGTCTGTCCGTTAGATTGAGGGTGATAACCAGAAGAGAAGGAAGATGAGATACCCAGTCTCTTGGTGAAATTTCTCCAGAACTTGGAGACGAACTGTGAACCCCGATCAGACACGATGGATATGGGAATCCCATGGATCCGAAAAATCTCTTTGGAGAAAATATCAGCTAGGGCGGGTGAGGAGGGTAAACCTTTGAGAGGAATAAAGTGTGCCATCTTGGAAAACCGATCCACTACCACAAGAATGGTATTCATGCCATTCGACTTTGGCAACTCCACAATAAAATACATCGATATGTGGGACCAGGGACGTTCCGGAATAGGTAAAGGTAAGAGGAGACCCTGCGGTTTCTGACGAGGAGTCTTGTTCCGTGCACATACCGGACAAGACCGAGTAAATTCAAAAATGGTCTTTACCATATTGGGCCACCAGAAAGTGCGACGGATGAGGTCCAACGTCTTCTTGAATCCAGGATGTCCCGCCGAACGGGCGGCATGTCCCCAATCCAGTATTTCAGGAATTAATTTGGGTTCCACGTACAAGGAATCTTTAGGAACAATCAGACCGATCGGGAGATTCTCTTGAGATTTGATGATCCTCTCCAGATTCTTGAATGCTACAGCTGCTTAGATTCTTTGTTTAGGAAGGATGGACTCAGTGTTTTTTTCTGATCTCTCTTCCGAAGAGTATTGCCGGGAGAGAGCATCCGCTTTGACGTTTTTAGTGCCAGGAATATATGAGAGCACAAAATTAAATCTAGAAAAAAAAAGCGACCAGCGAGCTTGGCGAGGACCTAAACGACGGGCATTCTCAATATACAATAAGTTTTTATGGTCCGTGAGGATAGTGAATGGCTCTTTAGACCCCTCCAGAAGATGTCTCCATTCTTGAAGAGCCAACTTGACGGCCAGAAGTTCCCTATTGCCCACGTCATAATTTCTCTCTGCAGAGGAGAATTTTTTGGAGAAAAACCCGCAAGGATGAAGTTTATCCTGGGAAGAAAATTTCTGCGACAGAACCGCCCCAGCCCCACAGTCCGAAGCGTCAACCTCTAAGGTGAAGGGGAAATTCGTGTTAGGGTGTCGAAAGATGGGAGCAGAGACAAAAGTTTGTTTCAGTGTCTCGAATGCCGTGACAGCCTCTGGAGACCAAGATGAAGGGTCTGCACCTTTTTTGGTCAGTGCCGTGATAGGAGCGACAATGGTAGAAAAGTTGCGGATAAACTTCCGGTAATAGTTAGAAAAAACAAAAAAACGTTGAATAGATTTGAGGGAATTGGGTTGTGGCCAATCCACGACGGCCTTTAGCTTTTCTGGATCCATGGCCAAGCCTTTGTTGGAGATGATGTATCCGAGAAAGGAAGTGGTAGACTGATGAAAAATGCATTTCTCCATTTTAGCAAACAACCGGTTCTCTCGGAGGCGTGAAAGCACAAACTTCGTATGGATGATATGATCCTGTAAGTTTTGAGAAAAAATAAGGATGTCATCCAGGTATACAATGACAAATCGATTAAGAACGTCCCGAAAGATGTCATTGATGAAGTCCTGAAAAACTGCCGGTGCGTTGCATAACCCGAAGGGCATCACTAGATATTCGTAGTGTCCGCTACGGGTGTTGAAGGCAGTCTTCCATTCATCGCCCTCCCAGATGCGGATGAGGTTGTATGCCCCACGAAGATCCAGTTTAGTAAAAAGATTGGCCCCCTGAAGTCTATCAAAGAGTTCGGAAATGAGTGGGAGTGGATAACGATTCTTCACCGTGATATGGTTCAGACCCCGGTAATTAATACATGGTCTGAGGGTACCATCTTTCTTTTTGACAAAGAAGAATCCAGCCCCCGCAGGAGAATTGGAATGACGTATGAAGCCCCGCTTAAGATTCTCACGAATATATTCGTCCATAGCTTCGGTCTCGGGCAACGAGAGAGGATAAGATTTGGCTTTAGGCAAGGTATAACCAGGTACCAGATCAATCGGACAATCGTAGGAACGATGAGGAGGTAGAAGTTCAGACTGTGTCTTGCTGAAAACGTCCAAGAATTCGGCGTATGGAGAAGGTAACTCCCTCAGAGAACTGGATGTGTTGGCTAATAGAAAGGATGGTTGCTTGATAGAGAAAGAAGGTTCCTCTGACCTTGACCTCCAGTTAATAGGGTTAGGAGAAACCCAATCGATGAGTGGATTATGCTTCTGTAACCAGGGCAAGCCAAGCGTGATAGGTGTTCCCGGGGCATGAATAACATCAAAACCCAGAGTCTCTTTGTGAGAATGAGTAGAAAGGGTGATAGGTCCGGTTTCTAAGGAGATATAAGCCGGGTTGAGAGGTCGATTATCAATCCCGACCAAGGCAACGGGAGAGTCCTTCCTGGAAAGCGGAATCTGATTTTGTTCAGAAAAGGTTTGATCTATGAAGTTCCCTCCTGCACCGGAATCGATAAATGCAGCTGTGGAGGTGCGGAAAGTCGGTCCTGAAAGGGAGACGGGAATAGTCAATCTTTTGGGAAGTTCCCTTTTGGGAGGGGGACAAGGAGATTCAGTACCCAGAGAGCGCCCATTCGTACTCACTGGGCTTAGTCGTTTCCCGGAGATGGTGGATGGTTACGGGTGCGCTGCTCAGAAGCTCCGCAATGATGGCACGACTCCCCAGTAGAGCGAAGTTGTCGTGACGGTGCCCGAGGTTGCTGAACTCCAAGTTGCATCGGCTCTGGAGCCTCCAGCGCTGGTAACGGGGAGAAGACGGGTCTCTGGTTAGTAGAGAACCTGGAAAAGGAAGCACGGAAAGGCGTAGACCGTGGAAGCTGACGCTGAGCGCGGCGTACCTGAAGGCGCTGATTCATACGAGTAGCCAGGGAGATGAGATCCTCCAGTGACTCTGGCCTGGTGTGAGAAGCAAGTTCATCCTTCAGAGACTCCGATAGACCTTTCCAGAAGACGGCGACTAAGGCCTCCTGACCCCAATGAGTCTCAGCTGCTATAGTTCTGAATTCCAAGGCGTATTGGCCCACAGGCCGACGTCCCTGTGTAAGCTCTAGCAGGGTATCAGAAGCAGTCTCTTGACGTGCGGGGGTATCAAAAACCTGTCGAAAGTCCCATCTGAAGGCCGCGTAATCGCTGGTTGAGAAAGCCACGACAGGCGTGTGGATCCCCTGCATAGGGCCTTGGAGCCGGAATCTTCGTAACTGAAAATGAAGTGGAAGATAAGTCAGGCTGCGCCGGGGGTGTAGCCGCAGGCGGTGCCTGTAAAGGGCGGTCCAATACCTGCTGGGAGAGGAGAGCCACTTGATCCGTTAAGGCCTGTATTTGTTGGTACATGGCCGTCATCATAGAGTCCACAGTCTGGTCTGCGTCTTGTGGGCTCGACATAATGTTACGCCGGTGCTGCCCGCAGACCAGACCCATTCCTTTCACTGAGGTGAGGAACGTATAGAAGCACGCACCCGCAGCAAAGGGAGCGTGTCCGGAGTGTGGTGATTTGGCGTTGCCAGGCCAGGTGTTATTTAGCTAGCAATACTTGCCGGTACCGGTGTAGAAATGCCGTTGTCGTTGCCGTTAGCCAAAGTCTGGGATTGGAGAATTCGGGAAGGTCGTTTGTCCAAGCAGGGGTCGAGAGCCAGAGAGAGACGTCCGCCAAGCCAAGTCGTAACCTGAGAGAATAAGAGAGAAAACGCCAGAGTAGTAATCCAAGTGAAAACTATGTCGAGCAATGAATGATAGGAAGGACTGGCATTATAAAGTGTGGCTGACCAATCAGAAGTGAAGGCAGACCTGGAGGACTGCGTGGAGCCATCCTGGATAGGTTCCCTTGATTGGCAGGCAGGTGAGGACTCTTGTATTGACAGGAGATCTTATTCCTGTGTTGGGGGCGGGTCTTCACTGCCAGAGCAGTGAATAAATTAACTTCGCCTGGTGCGCGCTGTTCAGCCGCGCGCACGAGCAACATGGCGGCCGCGTGAGGTACTGCTGGGAGACGGGGATGCCGAGGACGACGGGGAACCCCCAGAACCGCCGGAGGTGAGTGGCGCTGGCGAGGAACGCGCGCCACGGCAGCAGGGGTGAATATAGGAGCAGAGGAACCAGGGCGCGGACGCCGCGATCCCTGATTCCTCACAGCTATGACCTCACTACCAAATTTATTTAGCCTCCTAAACTGTTTTGAAAAAATCTCTGGCCTTAAAATAAATAAGAGCAAATCAGAGGCTCTCAATATAAATCTGCCAGCGGAGGTAACTAAACTCCTTTCACTCAATTTCAATTCTGAATGGAAAAAAATAGCCTAACTTATTTAGGAGTTCAAATTACGAACTCATACCACACATTGTATCAGGCAAATTTTCCCTCAATGTATAAGAAACTAAAAAAAGATCTTGAGTCTTGGTCAAAATACTCAATCTCCTGGTTTGGTAGAATAACGACGGTCTAATGACCCTCCTACCCAGAATTTTGTATCTCTATAGGACCCTACCGATACCACTTAAGAATAGCGATATTTCTAGTCTTCAGAGTTGCATCTCCAGGTTCATCGGGAATAACAGAAAGCCACATGTTAGTCTTAGCACCCTAATGAGACCAAAGCAGTGAGTAAACCTGGCAGTACCACATATAAAATCCTACAGCCAGGCGGCCCTGATGTGACGGTGCTCCTCTTAAATTAGGAAGCGAACCCACAGGGCTGAGGTAGGGATGCAAATAAACCAACCAGAGCCCACGAACAGAGTCTTGCAAGAGTATCCGTAGTCGGGAAGCATGCACTGGCAGCAGTGGTGCAAAAGTCCATTAAACTGGCAAATGGTCAGGGCAGACTTATCCAGGGATCAGAGGGAGTATAAATATCAGGATCACCCCAAAAAAGAAAGGAACAGATATAGTGTACTATTGTCATACAATCTTGGAAGGAATGGGGTCTTGGCTCTTTCGAAGTACCTACTTACAGTGTGGTCAAAGGATATGTGCAGAGAAAATAGTATCCGGATGTCTGGATCAGGATGTATTGTTAGTAGTAGATCTCAGGAAAAAAGGAAAAAGGAGAAACCGATTGTGCAGACCAATATAAAATGTATATTTAAAATAGATGAACAACATATATGTACTCACATTGTGTACATATACAATAAACACATAAATGGTGTTGGGCGCCTGAGGTCGTCTTGCGCCGTGGAGGTGGTATTTCGCGCCGCTTCCCCATCTCAGAATTCTCTCCCCACAGTTCTGTAGGTGGTTGACCCTTCGGCTACCAGCTACAGAACCACTTGAGGCTCTGATGAGTTTGAGTGGATGAAGGAAGTACACCTTTTTGCCTGAAATCTGTAATTGAAAAAGTTTTTGGGCAGAACTAATAGGGCCAGAGATATAACTTCCTCTGACCTCACTGATACAGAGAGACGGTGCCTTAAAGACCTCGAGTCCCTGTTAGAAGAGCAAGTGAGTGTTAATAGTGAAGTTGTGGCAACTATATTTACATCAGAAGGGATGTTTAGTATCCCTCAGACTAACCTTCAATTAAAATCTGAATTTAACCCTCAATCACAGATTTGCCTTAATATCCAAATGTTTTTAAAAATGGTAGCAGGGATATTAAAAAAACTGAATCCCTCCATATAATAGAATAGCCTAAGTAGACCAGAAAGAATGGCACTTCAGGATCTCAAACAAATGTCTAACATTGTTATTAAGCCGTCCGATAAGGGTGGCAATATTGTTCTCTTTACTAGGGAACAATATTTAAAATTAATTTTGAGGTTATTGAGTGATACCAATTGTTACAGAGTTTTACTTAATGATCCTACTGCAATGTTTAAGAAGAGGCTTATGGTATTTTGTCAGAAGCTTTGGAATCCCAACTTCTGACAAAAAAAATAATATGAATATATGGAAGGGAGGGTACCCAAAATAGCCACTTTTTATTTGATACCGAAGATTCATAAAAGTTTGGTTTCACCTCCGAGTAATAATAGTCTCGGGAATAGTTCCCTATCTGAACCGGAAAAATAGAGGTGCAGGGACAAAAAATAGTGTAATACGTTCCAATAAGGATCAGGAATTATATTATACACTATATGTGGAGGTTTATTACACTGACATTTTTCCCTTCGGGAAACAGCATTTTCATATTTTTTGCAAGGGAGGTAAAAGATCCCCCTTTCCTTTGCTTCTACAGTGATTTCCTTAATATTGTAACGGATCCGCACCTTAGTTTACTGCTTACCTTGCCTTACAGACCTGTGCAGTCCTGGAACACTTCCCCTGATATTTACTGCAGCCTGGGTTCACTCATTAAAGCAATGCTGTCACACGCCCCTTCTGCTATTGGTTCACTGACCTTTAAATACAGCCTTCCCAAAATGCTTCTGTGCCGAGCATAATCCTTCCTGGATGTCACACGTGTTCTGCCACAAGCCCTAGGCTTGTCTCCTGGTATACTAACCTCTCTAGTTCTCTCCTCTAGTTCCTGAGGCCTGCTGCTAGTCTTCATGCAGGGGCCTGTGTTTCTGAGTATCCTGAGGCCAGCTACTACTCTCTATGTAGAGGCCTGTGTTTCCTGCTTTCCTGAGGCCTGCTGCTAGTTTCACGCGGAGGCCTGTTCCTGATTTCTATGCTGAAGTGGAAAACTCTCCAGTGTTGACTTCAGCTTCCTGAGGCCTGCTGTGCTTCCATAGGTTTACCAGTGCTGCCAGGCGGTGTGCCCACTGCGGTCTGCCTATCCCTTCCTGAGACCGGTACCATGGGCCATGGTCGCCGCACACGCAGAACCCGCTCCCGCCCTACAGCTATTACGCTGAAGCGGGACCTAGTTGACTTCCTGTTTCCGAAACACCGCTCCGATAACGTTTACCCTGATGTCTCCAATCCTGACCCTGGCTTGTCCACTGACGATTCTGCCTTCTCCAGTCCCGACCCTGCTATGTACAACTACGAACTGCGCAATCCGGATCAGCCTGCGCGGTCTAAGGTCGGTGCTTATACAACCCCACCTCAGCCACGCGGTCCGACCCAGGTTTGTGGCGAGCACAACCGTGACAAATATAAAGGGAAACAGATATGCACAACAGTGCAGGTAGTCTGGACTTTTAAAGGTAGAAAAAATGTATAAAAGTGTAAAATGCACACCTACAATGTGCACCATAAAAAACGCATGTAACTAGGCAATAAGCCTCAGAAGGACGGAGCTTTAGGATCTTACCGCCACCAGCACCGAGTTGGCATTCCCTTGGGCTTTGCGATATCACTTCTGGTCTGGTGAATCTCCCGGTCTGTGGATGCTCGATCTCCACTGCTGCTCTGTTGTGTTCTTTGGACTATATGCGTTTAGCAGAAGGCTTTGTCAGGAGTCATAATTGTTATGCAGATAAATGCTATTATATACCCTCAGATCTTTTGTCATTGGTTAACAAATTCCAACTAAATTCTGCATATCGGCGCAGGGTGTTCATCCAGGTAATATGTGGAAATAAGAAATAAAAGATAATCTAGTGTAATACATTCAAACATATAATACACATATTGGTTAATCTTCTAAAGTTTAAACCCACACCTTGATTCTCTTGAGTTCTGTGCTTGAACTGCAAATATTGCGGGAATTCTGTTGTGTCTTGGCCCAGTCCTTATATTTAACCAGGATCTGAATTTCAGAGAACGAAACAAAAGAATAAAACAAGGCACATCGCACAGTCTGTTTGTTCTTCACTAGGAAAAGATGGATACTCACACCTAGGGGCCTATGCAGAGAGCAGCGCTGGAAATAATTGGAGATGTTAATAAATTGAACTTTTATTGGTGTGATTTTATCTCCATATGCAGAAAGGTCCGAAAACTGCATTTAAAATCAAGTCTGATTATGGAGAGTTGCAACCGGCAGGATGCGCGCTATTGAAACATGTTTGAAAAAAGCGCGTTTTTTTTTGTATTTTCCCTCTCGCCGGTGCGCTCCAGCTTCCTGCCAACTTTTTTTGGCGGAGGTAATTGTAGAATTTCTTTCCATGTTATTGGCGCGAACAGCCACTAGATGGCGATCGCGCCTTTCTGAATAGGGACATTTTTACAACTGGCGAGATTTAGGTTCTCGCCAGTCGCGTGGCGAATTTCACAAAAAAAAAAAAATGGCGCTTTTTTAAAACTCGCCAGTACCTGCCTTTCTACAGGCATTTTTCTCCAAAAAATGACGCTATTCCCCTTACCGCTGCTCTCTGCATAGGCCCCCTAGAGTCCTTTGTTTCAAAGCATGTATGTGGTACTGGCCCTATGTTAAGGGCTGCTCTATGGGTAATAACTCTGGATGGAGTGCCACCAAAGGCAATCAATGGAAAAAGGCTTTGTTGAAAAACGGATGCTTTAATGAAAACAGAATAAAAACTAACTATATAGGAAAAACTCTAAACTAAAAACAGACTGGAATTCAATATGAGGGATAAACCAGTGTCTGTAAAATTGGTTGTGCTTTAGGGAGGAAAGATGTTTCGTTCAGAATCGGCAGTTTTCATCATACAGCGAGCGTCTCTCAGCTGCTATGTGAGAAGTCGTCCCTTGTCAGTCTCTGATTGATGATGTCACCGGTTTAACTCTGTCGGTCGGATCCCACTTCAAACCTTGTGTGTACACAAAGAACACCATACGTGTTTCGTAACACAAAACTAGTTTCTTCATCATTATATTTGCGCTTTAAGCACAAAACTCAAGAGAATCAAAGTGTGAGTTTAAACTTCAGAAGATTAACCAAGATTTGTGTTATATGTTTGAACTTATTATATGATATTATCTTTTTTTCTTATTTCTACCTATTTCCTAGATCAACACCTTTCGCCCAAGAGAACCAACGCCAAGTTGTCTCATTTGGGTTTTGAGAGAACCCAGGTTTTTTAGGCTGCGGGACATTGTTTCACCTAGAGACAAACATACTTAGACATTTTTTTACCTACAGATGCAGCGGCCGTTATCCGTACATTTCACGATTTGTATTCCTGGGCATACCCAGGTCGTGCCACATGATTTCTTCAAACTTTCACGCGTTAAGACGCGTGTTTACTAGTGTTTTTATCAAGTGCAGAAAATGGCATTTTAGTGTTGTCTGCAATACCGTCGGGAAACTGAAGTGGGCGATCGCGAGTTGTTGCCTTAAAAATCTAAGTGCAATCCAACCTGTCTTTTATTGCCGTACAGTTCTGCAAGTGTGTGTGTGTAATTGTAATTTGAAGATTAACGTTACGAGTTCATACTGTATAAGGTTATGAGGGGACTCTTAGAGTCCAGTCTAGGTCTCTGAGATAGTGTGTGGGGAATAAAGGCTAGTAGAAAATAAAGTGCAGCTTTCTTTTCTATTCCCCATACCCAGAGACTTAGGAAATATAAAAGTATATTTTATTAACAGTTTGTTTAATATGGTATATACTGTTGTGCACAGTAAATGAGCTGGAACTTTCAGAACCAATGTTCCGACAGGCTACCAGGGCTTCCAAGTTAGGTGCCAGTAAGTCTGCAGGACATCGGAGATGAAAGCCACCAGAGGATGCCAAGGGTGTGAAGACCATTTGGGTAGCAGGGACAGGCTCAAGTACCCACGTCCTGGGATGAATGCCAGTCGGCTGCCATTTGTCTCACCAGACTTGGAGGAGCCTGACCCAGCGGGTGGCATCTGAATAGCAAAGGACTAAGGTGGCAAACTTGCGCATGTCCCTTGGCAGATTCCGATTCCCCGCTTACCCGGCTTTCCAGACCGGCATCGCTCTGATTGGCTGTTGCAAAAGTTCCCACGCTTTGATTGGCTGTAGTATTTTGTGAATAAACTCCAAAATACTATAAGAAACTGTAAGGTCCGGGGGAACACCTCTCTCTAAAGGGGTTCCCCCCGCGACTTCACTTACCTCTGCTCCAGCTCTGCCTTCTCGCCACCGCAGGCGGGATCTCCCTTCTCCTCCGCTTCCCGCGGCGGCTACTGATCTCGCGCATGCGCGCGCACGGCCGAGAACTTTTACGTCCTCCCTCAGGGGGAGCTCCCGCCCCCAGCTGAGGCCGCGCGCGCCTCTACCGCGCGGCGCACACGCCTGATGTGCGTGCACTGCTCACAAGCTGCACATCTAGCACAGCTGTGGTAAGTCTCCCTACCAATCCCTATCTTCCCTGGGGCCGCTCCCTCATTACTCCCCCTCTCCCTATTGGTCCTTCCTCCTACTTATACCTTGCTCAGCCATTCATTCTTTGGCTGAACATAGCTTTGTATGACCTGTGTTAACCACGGTCGTGCCTGCCTCAGTTCCTGTTCTCTTTGTCTCCTTAGTGATCCCTTGCGTACCGAACCGGCCTGGCTGTGGATCCGCTCTGGTCTTCTACCCTTGGTTTGTATCCTGACCTCCTGGACTCCCCGACCCCTTCACCTCGGTTTGCGGATTCCGACCTACCTCCCGGCTCTGGACCCCAGGCTCTCGGTACCACCTATCTTCTGGAATCTCCCTTCTCGTCTGGGGAGTATCTTACTTTATCTTATACTCCCAGACGGTTCCAGACGCCTATTTTCCGCTTTCCAGGCGTGTCCCCGTAGTTGTGGGTGCAGTTTGTTACCCATCTCACCTCAGTTTCGGGGTCCCTCCTTGTCCGTGGTGAGCACAGCGTAACAGAAACCCCTAAGCCAATCACCGGGGGAGATTCTGAGTGCCAGAAGTCGAGTGGGCTTTTTGAAAGTGCTCTTGCGCGAATAGCAGAACATCGGCTTCAGAAAAGTCTTCCCCGGAAAATATTCTAAGTTCAGCTTTTTGCGACCAAGTTCTCAGAAAAGAAATGTAGCAGTCGTGGTTGAGATTTCAAGCTGATTTTAGTTCCAGGACGTTTGGAGCTAAGTCCTGGTCAAGGAAAAACTCTGTTTTAGAGTGCACAGCAGCTAGGAAAGTCTAGTTTTTGACCCCAGTCTCCAAGTAAGTGTGTCTTTTCGCCTGTAGTTTGTGTTCCACTGTGTATGCCTATTTCTGTGAATAAATCTCAATTTATTTCATTATCTTATTTTGCTCAATATATGATCCTGGTAAAAGGTGTACAATAAACCTGGTCTCCCATGACAACCACATCAACAGTATTACCCAGGTCTAAATTCCTACTTACCTCCTCAAAGAAACTAATAAGGTTAGTTTGGCATGATCTATCCTTCATAAATCCATGCTGACTATTACTAATAATTTTGTTTTCCATCGGGTATTCCTGAATATTATCCCGTACTAAACCTTCAAGTAGCCCTTTCACTATTGATGTCAGGCTTACAGGTCTGTAATTCCCCAGTTGTGATCTAGCTCCCTTTTTAAATATAGGCACCACATTTCCTTTACGCCAATCTTGTGGTACTGAGCCTGTGTCAAATGGAGTTCTTGAATATTAATGTAATAGTTTATCTATTACTGAATTTAGCTCCTTAAGAACTCATGTATGTATGCCATCGGGGCCAGGTGCCTTATTTACTTTAATTTTATCAAGCCGCCTATGAACTTCTTCCTCAGATAACCAATTGTTTGTTAATATAGAGGTTGTGGCTTCCTCCTGCGGCACTACTATTGATTCTTCCCTGGTAAACACAGAGGCAAATAATTTGTTTAATACCTCTGCTTTTTCCTTATCTCCAATAATATGCCTGCCCACCTCATACTGAAAGGGTGTTATATATTTTCTTTTCTAAATTTTTTGTCATTAAGGTACTTAAAGAACTTTTTAGGGTCGATCTTACTTTCTATTTCTCTGAGCCACCTATCCCGGTGATCCTCTATCTCCTGCATGAGGGGTTCGGGGACATAGGGGTACTCTAGCCCATGTGAGTTTTTGTACTTAGCTACAATGGCCCTTTCTGCTCGACTGGCCCTTATCAGCTTAGTATTTCCCGCTCTCCCTGGCAACACCCATGACAGGGGTTCGTCCGGTTCCGCCGGATCCTCAAGTCCACTGGGAACCCAATGGCTCTATTAGCCCTCGACTAATATTGTACCATCGGTCCTGTATGGCTTTCAACCGCTCCTCCTCGGTAAATTCTCCCTTGGCCCACCAATAGTCTACCACCCCATTTCGTTCCAAAATGAACAGAGTCCTATCTAGCCAGGCTTCGTATCCCTCAAATAAGGGGGCCCACCACCGGGTCTCCCTAATCTCTTCCTGAGCTGACTCCACTGACTCCCCCTCGTCTAGCTCCCCTCAGGAGGACACTCCGGATGTCCCAGTAGACCGTGACTGCGATTCCACCCTCTTGGGCCTACTTTCTAGGGTGACACTCACAACGCTTAGGCCATCACTAGACGCGGACACTTGTCGTGAATACCCCCTCCCCACCAAAACATCTTCAGATGTACCACAGTCCAAGCCCCCTTCAGTCCGTTCCTCCGACGTGACCCGGGAACCCCCTGACATCCCTAAGCTTGAAGTGGAACCGAAAGAAAAGGTGGCTGGGGCTTTAACTAGGGCCTTGGGTCTAACTAGGGCCGGGGTTTGGGCATAGGGCCGGACAGTGGGTATCTGTGGGGCTACGACCCGCTCTTCACCGCTACCTGGTCCGGTGCCACCGCATGGGCTCTCCGCTTCTCCGGTCTCACTGCTCCTCAGCTTCCCCGTCGATCGCCCGCTCCTCTTCAACTTAGGCGATCGGCTGGCACTGCTTGAACGAAGAAGCGACGTCATCTCCCCCTCAGTTCTGCTCTGCCCACCGGAAATGACGTCCTGACACGCACGTGTCTCGTCGCCATCTTGGGTTGGGTCCCCAAGCGGGACCTCTTCCTCCACGACTACATCCGGCAATGCCTTTTTCCGCTGTGGCACCGCTTGGGCCTTGCACCGTCCCTCCTCCGCCGTTGCCACCCTCGGAACCTGGTAATAGCAGGGGCATTGCTTACTGTTCCGTGGCGTTGGGGTGGATCTGCCACCATCGGAACCACTGGTCACCACGGCCGTGGGACTTCGCCTCTCGGGCTGCCGCTGCACGTGCGACACTCTGCTCCGCTCACTTCTGACATAGGTGAATGGCACTGGTTTAATCGTACTGCTACTATGGCTCACCGGTGGTTGGGCCGTCAACGCAATAGGACTGGCGGTGTCCTCGTCCGAGGACTCCAACTTAGCGTTAGGCCGGGGAATTCCGCTCGGTGATCGACGGTGAGCCCCCCTTTTATCACCGCGTCGGTGGTCGGTTTTCTCGTCTGGCTCGGGTTTGATAGTCGTGCCCGATCCCCTTTCTCCGGGATCAGCAGACTCCCTCAGGAGCGCGCCGGGGAGTTCCGCAGCCAGCATGGCAATATCTCCCGCGTTCTCCACTGCCTGGACCGGCACGAATGTCGGCATTGGCCACAGGTATTGCAGGCCACATTGTGCACATCGCGCCGTAGAGCTCACAGCACCGCCCGGCAGTCGACACTGCAGGCACAGGCATGCCACCGTCTCCATACCCGCTACTCGTAATATCAGGAAGCCTCCTGGGGCCGAGTAGGGATGGGTAGATATCAGTGACCCTTCTTCGGATTTGCAGGCCATAGTCACTAGAGGAGGCACTCTCACTAGTGGTCTATTCAGCTTGCTGGCTCCTCGCAACTGAAGTGCAGGGGCTGGTTTGCCAACCCTTTCCCCAGCTAACTCCATCCGCATCCGCCACAACCGGAAACCACTTCCCCTGGTAGAAATTGGAGGGAGGTTCCTCGATTTAGTCTCATGACCCAGCACAGGGGCTGAGTTAGTCATAGTCCAGGTGGGCGCGGCTCCAGCTTTCGTGCCATACTCCCCATCAGGGTGGAGTTTTCCCATTGGCGCCACTCCTGGCCAACTTTCTGCAAGTTGAGAATTTGCAACATTTTCTGCAACTGGCCCACGCGGTCTCCCAGGGAAGCGGGAACCGCCATTTTGGTTAGCAATGTCACTCTTGTAATCGGATGAGGTAGCGTTTAACTGTTTGTACGTCGAATGACAATCCAGTCCATTATGTTCCTCATAACTCACGACAATGTCCTCTTCACTGTCCTCAGGGTTACTACCCCAAGGTCCTAGGCAGGACTAACACGGTGCAATCACAGCTTTCGCACCATTCCATAACAGGCTTACAAAAGTCTCTTCTGTAGCTTGTTCATCCAGCAAGCTCACACAAGTCTCCTCTGTAGCTTGCCCTTCTCTCACACACATGCCAGGTGCGCTCTCTCCTTCAGCCTCCGGTCGCCATCTAGGACCTTCCGCACCGCGTGGATCCTCCATTCTTGCGATCGCCATTGGGCTATTGTATATTATTTTATTGTACATGGAGCTCCTCTCTGCGGGGCAGCTGCCACACCGATACAATAAAGATGCCTTGTGCACCACCTTGTGTACCTAATGTAGATCTGACTCGTGTTTGCACTACCTCAGGCTAGGCTCACTCTTTCTGTGTCTGCTGTATCTCCTTCCTCCCAGTCTGTGCTCCCTTCGGTAAGTGGTCTGGAATGGACTAGAGTACTCTGGCTCTTCCATGCAGTACTTTGGGCGTCTACCTACTGTTGGCTAGTCTAGCGCAGACTCTCTCCAGGATTCCTGAACTACGTTACCAGTTTATCCCTTTAGGCGTCCTACCACTAGCACTACCTCAAGGGACTCGGACAGCTATAGCCCGGCTCCAGCATTACTAACTCCTTGCAGAATCCCAGGGCGTCCGTGCGGCCTGCAGCTCCAGCAGCTCCCCTGACTACCCCTGGCTCCTTCCCACGCAGCACAAAGTGGCAGCAGACACTTTCCCTGTTTCCCAGTGTGCCGAGCAAAAGCCTGTCCTGTTGACAGGTATTTCAGCAGCGCCTCCAACTGTAACGGGTATTCCCTCTAGCCTGACCCACCCAATCTCATATTGGTCCGTGTGGTCTAACCAGCCCCCATTACATGGTCGTGTCTGGTGATGCACCTGTAAGCAACAGGACTCCTGAGTCTCCCGCATGATGGTATTCGGGGATTGTCAAGCCAGACAGGCAGCTGAGGTAGTGTGTGCGAGTCCTACCTATATCACGTGCAGCGCCTCCACCTCATCAGGATCTATGCGTCCGCAAGGAGATGGTCCTGATGAGGAACTCCTTCTTGGTGGTGCCTTCCACTGGAGAGTAACTTCACACTCACAAAGTGGGGGTATCTTTGAACAGGGCATCTTTATTGTTGATGTATGGGCAAGCTGCCCTTCACAGCCAGCTGTCTCAGCCGTACATATTTCTCTGCTGTCCCTTTGCCAGGTACGCTCTCCCAATGGAGTGGGATCCCCTCTCCCCGTAGGGAGATCACCCCTATGCCAGGTCCCTGGACACAGTGTGGCTCTTATCCGCTTAGACGTAGAAATGGACCACTAGTTACTGCACTAGTGGATCCTTCATTCCCAACGCACTTCAACAACGCAGCAACAACTAACTTTAGTCAGTGCTGTGCCTTATATACTTCAGGAGCTGTCACAGCTCTGATGTCACTAACTGTGGACTCAGAGCATGTAGCCACTCCCACCCATACATAGGGCACCTCACCAGGTGTTAGGGCAAACCTCCATGATTACTGCTGGTATCCCTGTAACTTACCAGGTTTACTGCCAGCAGGGGAGACAACTGCAGACCATTTTACATGCATGGCTACACCTAATTTCTCGTTATGCACCATCCAGACTCTTGCGTTCTTATCAAGGATGTCTTCTTTCTACCCCCTTTGTATCTAAAGCCCTCTCCCGCCTTAAACCTTTTTCACTGACTGCCCCACACCTCTGGAATGCCATTCCCCTCAGTACCCGACTAGCACCCTCTCTATCCACCTTTAAGACCCACCTTAAGACACACCTGCTTAAAGAAGCATATGAATAGCACTGTGGATATTCTGAAGCTTGGCCCCCTGCAGACGCACTTACCAGAACTCCCTCCTACTGTCTCTGTACGTTCTCCCTACCTACCAATTAGACTGTAAGCTCCTCGGGGCAGTGACTCCTCTTCCTTAATGTCACTTTTATGTCTAAAGCACTTATTCCCATGATCTGTTATTTATATTATCTATTATTTATTTGATTACCACATGTATTACTACTGTGAAGCGCTATGTACATTAATGGCGCTAAATAAATAAAGACATACAATACAATACAATTGTCTTTAAGCACCACCAAAAAAACGGTTTCCTTTTGATGTAATGCTAATCTTATTGCCCCAGTCTATGCCCGGATAATTAAAATCACCCATTATGCAAACATGACCTCGTTTTTATGCCTTCTCCATTTGCAAAAGTCAAAAGTATTTTGGCTTCTTCAATCTCACAGATATTTGGTGGTTTATAGCATATCCCTACAAACATTTTCTTTGTACTTTTACCTCCACTGCTAATTTGTATCCACCAGGTCTCTACATTTTCATAATTGCCTTCATAAACATCTTCCTTTACCATAGGTTTAAAATCCGGTTTAACATATAAACATATTCCACCTCCTCTTGTATTTGCTCGATCCTTCCAAAAAAGGGAATAACCCTCTAAATGAACTGCCCAGTCATGAGTTTCATCCCACCATGTCTCAGTAATGCCTAGATCATCATACTGCTCCCTTGTAGCTGATAATTCAAGCTCCTCCATTTTATCTGTCAGGCTTCTTGCATTGACAAGCATTTAAGTTTTTTTTTCAGTCTGTACTATTATCTTATCTGCTCCGGCCTTTCTACGCCAATTGGGTTTAATCTTTAGAAGTTTTATAGTATTATCTGTATTTAATATGGGTGTCTCCCTGCTTAGGCTATGGCCCCAGTCCTCCCTGCTGCACGCGCGCCAGGCGGCATGGCGGTGCATGCAGAGACTACAGCCGCGATCGGCGGTCTGAAGGGGAGCTCTAGAGGAGCGTAGGGGCGGGACTATGACAAGGGGAATATACAAGGCATATCTGCCCGGCCATTGGTTGTGCACCGACCACATGACCGTGTTGCATACGCGTCACAGCGCTTTGCGCGCGCACACACAAACACACACACACACACAGCCACTGGGGTCTGCCCCATAGAGGGCTGTGCTGTGGTATGTGGCATGCATCGCCATAGCGCGCTCCGCCGTTACCACGGGGACTCAGCCTTACCCCCCTCCCCCCCATTCTACCTCCATGACCCCTGACTATTTCTCCATCCCCATCTCTTCTATTTAGTTCGTTATCTGTTTCTTGTCCCTCCCCCTCAATCCTAGTTTAAATTCAGATCACATCAAAACAATTAAACTGCTTAAAACATACACAAAAAAAAGCCATTACATCCATGTTATACTATAACCAGTGATATGTAATGTGTTTCCTATATTGTTCCTTGTTTATTTTCTTCAACAAAGTGTATTTAAATGAATCGCCGGGGCTATCCCCCTCCTCACGTGCAACGGTATTAACGTCACACAACAAGGCTCATTGCCTCTCTGGGAGAATCCCAATCTCTTGCTCACTGACGATACCTTCGACACTCCACTGCCCTCGCCTGTACATCCCTTTTCCTTGCCCTGGACTCCTAGCAGTCTCCCCCCTGCTCCGCGTGACGTCAGAGCCGGGGCGTGGTTGGTTGCGAGGCAGCGGGGGACCCGGAGCCTCTCGCCTGTCGGAGGAGCGGGAGAGACATGGAGCGGTTGGCACCTTACGGGAGTGAGTGTGGAGGCCGCGGGATATTGGGGGGGGGAAGAAGGAGGCCGCGCTGCACAGGTGCCCTTAGCGGGTGCTCTGCCCCGCGGCCGTGGTTTGGATGGCGCGTTATAAAGGGAGTTTGCACGTGTAGGAGCCTACAGCCACCCCGAAGAAGGGACCGATAACCGAGACGTCCCCGAGAGGTCTGCCCCGGCCCCTCCTGCAAAACTGATTTATGGATCAGTGGGGAAAAGCGGCACGTTATTTATGTTATCTTTAACCACTGGAGTGCCGGGGGGAGGTGTCAGGAACCCGTACATCCCCTGGCAGTTAAAGGGAGGAAGATCTCAGGTGTTGCAGGCACATGTAGTACTCCAGGGGTTAATAAATCGGGTCCGTTTTTTTTTTGTAGAGGAGTTTCTTATAAACGGCCCTCTTTGTAGGCACGCATTTTAACCCATTTGCTGCCAGAGGGAACTGTAATGCATTGTTCTGCCATACATTCCCATCTGCTAGTGTTGCATGCAATCCAACACATGCCATATTGTAAAGCCACCAGCTCCAGTTTTTGCTAATGGTGCACGTTGAGAATATTTTGTAACCTTACCCCTTGGTGCCTTTTTCATAGAGGCTGTTAATGAATTGGTCTTGTATTTCAATTCAACATCTATTATTGGAATTCACTTGTGTGTGTGTGATGTGGATGGAGACTGTGTACAGAGCTGTTGGGTTATTTAAGTGCAGTAGCATAGGATGGGCATATACACTTTCATTCAATGGAGAGTTTCTTGGCTGTAATGCTTGATCATCACCAAGGCACTTTAAAGCTGCTGCACACCCCCTCCCCCCCCTGAAGCTTTCATGAGTGTTCAATGTTAGTATCTTGTCCCATGAGCAATGTTCTTCTAGGGTTAAAAAAAAATATTGTTTTCTTAATCTCTGGCTTGTGATGTTACCATAGCAACCTTTAGACTGCAGTGGGCTCTGGGGGGGGAGGGTGTGAAGCGTTATTTTAACCTGCACAGTTAAGGCCTCGTTTATAGTGCATGCTTGCATGACCGCGTGACGTTGCGCGCCTGAAACATGCACTACAGTCATTGGGAGGAGTGGCCATGACGTCAAGTGAACGGTTCGCCCTCATTAGCTGAACCTCTCACGTGATGCGTCCGTCGCCCGGAAAAAAAATCAATTTCTGAGATATGTTTAAAATTGGCGTGCTTGGAAACGTTTGTCGCACGTGGTATGTGCGCGCTCAATTGACAACAATGCTATGTTTTGGCAGCGTGCGGCGTTGCACGTGCGCCACCATTATAATCACTGCTTAATATTTCAAATGCTTATCTCCCGAATGAGGCATCAGATTTATAGAATAAAAACAGTTTTGCAAAGGGCACGAAGAGTAAAAAGAAAAACGAAAGTCCCCAAAAATTGGCGATCAGTGTGGAATGCTGCTTTAATGAATAAGTCCCCTACAGGTGTAAGACTGCGTCCATGGTTCCTGATTGCGTGCTGAGGGAAAGCGGGTGCTTTCTCTGGCCTTAGACCGCGCGCCGTCCGGGGGCGTGTCGGGGGGGGCGGGCCAGTGACGTCACGGAGCTGGTTCGCCCTCATTGGGCGAACCGTTCATGTGACCGGCCCTGCGCTCCGGCGAGCGCCAAAACTAAATTCTCTCCTTTCTCCCCCCCCCCCTTCTCTCCTTTCTCCCCCCCTTCTCTCCTTTCTCCCCCCCCTTCTCTCCTTTCTCCCCCCCTTCTCTCCTTTCTCCCCCCCTTCTCTCCTTTCTCCACTCCCTTCTCTCCTTTCTTCCAACCCCTTCTCTCCTTTCTTCCCCCCATCTCTCCTTTCTTCCCCCCCCCTTCTCTCCTTTCTTCCCCCCCCTTCTCTCCTTTCTTCCCCCCCCTTCTCTCCTTTCTTCCACCCCCTTCTCTCCTTTCTTCCCCCCCATCTCTCCTTTCTTCCCCCCCTTCTCTCCTTTCTTCCCCCCTTCTCTCCTTTCTTCCCCACCCCTTCTCTCCTTTCTTCCCCCCCTTCTCTCCTTTCTTCCCCCCCTTCTCTCCTTTCTTCCCCCCTTCTCTCCTTTCTCCCCCCCCTTCTCTCCTTTCTCCCCCCCCCTTCTCTCCTTTCTCCCCCCTTCTCTCCTTTCTCCCCCCCCCTTCTCTCCTTTCTCCCCCCCCTTCTCTCCTTTCTCTCCCCCTTCTCTCCTTTCTCCCCCCCTTCTCTCCTTTCTCCCCCCCTTCTCTCCTTTCTCTCCCCTTCTCTCCTTTCTCCCCCCCTTTCTCTCCTTTCTCCCCCCCTTCTCTCCTTTCTCCCCCCTTCTCTCCTTTCTCCCCCCTTCTCTCCTTTCTCCCCCCCTTCTCTCCTTTCTCCCCCCCTTCTCTCCTTTCTCCCCCCCTTCTCTCCTTTCTCCCCCCCTTCTCTCCTTTCTCCCCCCCTTCTCTCCTTTCTCCCCCCCTTCTCTCCTTTCTCCCCCCCTTCTCTCCTTTCTCCCCCCCTTCTCTCCTTTCGCCCCCCCTTCTCTCCTTTCTCCCCCCTTCTCTCCTTTCTCCCCCCCTTCTCTCCTTTCTCCCCCCCTTCTCTCCTTTCTCCCCCCCTTCTCTCCTTTCTCCCCCCTTCTCTCCTTTCTCCCCCCTTCTCTCCTTTCTCCCCCCTTCTCTCCTTTCTCCCCCCCTTCTCTCCTTTCTCCCCCCCTTCTCTCCTTTCTCCCCCCCCCTTTCTCTCCTTTCTCCCCCCCCTTTCTCTCCTTTCTCCCCCCCTTCTCTCCTTTCTCCCCCCCCTTTCTCTCCTTTCTCCCCCCCCCTTTCTCTCCTTTCTCCCCCCCTTTCTCTCCTTTCTCCCCCCCCCTTTCTCTCCTTCCTCCCCCCTTTCTCTCCTTTCTCCCCCCCCTTTCTCTCCTTCCCCCCCCCTTTGTCTCCTCCCCCCCCCTTTCTCTCCTTTCTCCCCCCCCTTCTCTCCTTCCCCCCCTTCTCTCCTTCCCCCCCTTTCTCTCCTTTCTCCCCCCCCTTCTCTCTCCTTTCTCCCCCCCTTCTCTCTCCTTTCTCCCCCCTTCTCTCTCCTTTCTTCCCCCCCTTCTCTCCTTTCTTCCCCCCCCTTCTCTCCTTTCTTCCCCCCTTCTCTCCTTTCTTCCCCTTCTCTCCTTTCTCCCCCCCCTTCTCTCCTTTCTTCCCCCCCTTCTCTCCTTTCTCCCCCCCCTTCTCTCCTTTCTCCCCCCCCCTTCTCTCCTTTCTCTCCCCCTTCTCTCCTTTCTCCCCCCTTCTCTCCTTTCTCCCCCCCTTCTCTCCTTTCTCCCCCCTTCTCTCCTTTCTCCCCCTTCTCTCCTTTCTCCCCCCTTCTCTCCTTTCTCCCCCCCTTCTCTCCTTTCTCCCCCCCTTCTCTCCTTTCTCCCCCCCTTCTCTCCTTTCTCCCCCCCCATCTCTCCTTTCTCCCCCCCTTCTCTCCTTTCTCCCCCCCTTCTCTCCTTTCTCCCCCCCTTCTCTCCTTTCTCCCCCCTTCTCTCCTTTCTCCCCCCTTCTCTCCTTTCTCCCCCCCTTCTCTCCTTTCTCCCCCCCTTCTCTCCTTTCTCCCCCCCTTCTCTCCTTTCTCCCCCCCTTCTCTCCTTTCTCCCCCCTTCTCTCCTTCTCCCCCCCTTCTCTCCTTCTCCCCCCTTCTCTCCTTTCTCCCCCCTTCTCTCCTTCTCCCCCCTTCTCTCCTTTCTCCCCCCCTTCTCTCCTTTCTCCCCCCCTTCTCTCCTTTCTCCCCCCCTTCTCTCCTTTCTCCCCCCTTCTCTCCTTTCTCCCCCCTTCTCTCCTTTCTCCCCCCCTTCTCTCCTTTCTCCCCCCCTTCTCTCCTTTCTCCCCCCTTCTCTCCTTCTCTCCCCCCCCCTTCTCTCCTTTCTCCCCCCCTTCTCTCCTTTCTCCCCCCCTTCTCTCCTTTCTCCCCCCCCTTCTCTCCTTTCTCCCCCCCTTCTCTCCTTTCTCCCCCCCCTTCTCTCCTTTCTCCCCCCCCCTTTCTCTCCTTTCTCCCCCCCCCCTTTCTCTCCTTTCTCCCCCCCCTTTCTCTCCTTTCTCCCCCCCCTTTCTCTCCTTTCTCCCCCCCCTTTCTCTCCTTTCTCCCCCCCCCCTTTCTCTCCTTCCCCCCCCCTTTCTCTCCTTCCCCCCCCTTTCTCTCCTTTCTCCCCCCCCTTTCTCTCCTTTTCCCCCCCCCCTTTCTCCCCCCCCTTCTCTCCTTTCTCCCCCCCTTCTCTCTCCTTTCTCCCCCCCTTCTCTCTCCTTTCTCCCCCCTTCTCTCTCCTTTCTCCCCCCCTTCTCTCTCCTTTCTCCCCCCCTTCTCTCTCCTTTCTCCCCCCCTTCTCTCTCCTTTCTCCCCCCCTTCTCTCTCCTTTCTCCCCCCCTTCTCTCTCCTTTCTCCCCCCCTTCTCTCTCCTTTCTCCCCCCCTTCTCTCTCCTTTCTCCCCCCCTTCTCTCTCCTTTCTCCCCCCCTTCTCTCTCCTTTCTCCCCCCCTTCTCTCTCCTTTCTCCCCCCTTTTCTCCCTCCCCCTCACTTTGTTTGCCCCCGCACACCACACCACTTTGTTTGCCCCCGCACACCACACCACTTTGTTTGCCCCGCACACCACACCACTTTGTTTGCCCCCCCACACCACACCACTTTGTTTGCCCCCCCACACCACACCACTTTGTTTGCCCCCCCACACCACACCACTTTGTTTGCCCCCCACACCACACCACTTTGTTTGCCCCCCACACCACACCACTTTGTTTGCCCCCCCCCCACACCACTTTGTTTGCCCCACCACACCACACCACTTTGTTTGACCCCCCACACCACAGCAGTCTGTTTTGCCCCCCACACCACAGCAGTCTGTTTTGCCCCCCCCCACACACCACAGCAGTCTGTTTTGCCCCCCCCCACACACCACAGCAGTCTGTTTTGCCCCCCCCCACACACCACAGCAGTCTGTTTTGCCCCCCCCCACACACCACAGCAGTCTGTTTTGCCCCCCCCCACACACCACAGCAGTCTGTTTTGCCCCCCTCACACACCACAGCAGTCCGTTTTGCCCCCCTCACACACCACAGCAGTCCGTTTTGCCCCCCCCACACACCACAGCAGTCCGTTTTGCCCCCCCACACACCACAGCAGTCCGTTTTGCCCCCCACACACACCACAGCAGTCCGTTTTGCCCCCCATCACACACCTCAGCAGTCCGTTTTGCCCCCCCCACACCGCAGCAGTCCATTTTGCCCCCCCTCCTCCTCCCCTCTCTCCCCCTCCCCCTCCCCTCTCTCCCCCTCCCCCCTCCCCTCTCTCCCCCTCCCACCCTCCTCCACCCCTACCACCCTCCCACCCTCCCCCCTCCCACCCTCCTCCACCCCTACTCTTCCCCCCCCTCCCGGCTAGAAATCCTGTGTTTGGTGTAGTGACAGGGCATTAGAACCCGCTCTCTCTCTACCCATTGGTCAGAGCAGGGTCATGTGACCCTGCTCTGAGCCTGAAAGTATCTCTGCAGTGTCTCCTCAAGCACAAAGCTTGGGAGAGCGTGCGGGCACGAGTGCCCACGCACAGCGCGAGCGTGAACGGGAGGATTCCCATTCACAGAGGTAAGCGCGCCAAGCGCATAACGAGCCCAGCGCCAGCGGGGACTCGGCCTAACATAGCTGAATGTAGCTTTGGTTCTTATAGTTCCTATTGAGAATGATGGTATACCCAGTTAACGCTACGTTATGGTGAGCTTGAGTTGCGGTTGGGCAACTCCTAGCCCAACCTCAAAGCATTTTGATGTTGATTATGATTTAAAAATAAAAGAAAATTATATCAAATGTCGAGGCAGCTTGTCCATGTCAAAAATAAGAAATTCAGATTTTTCAGCCAACCTTGTTAACTCCATCACAGATTTTTTGTTTACACGAAAAAAGGGGAAATATTTTGTCAGAGGATGCAGAACTTGATACATTGTATTAGATTAGTATATGTGGCGTGACTCCCATTTCATTATAGCTAGCTCAGGTATTGCTCACTGACAGAAGTTGGGCTTAATGCATTTATGCAGAGATGTTCATAAAAACTCTTGGTGTTGATTTTAACAAAGAAAATTCCATTGTTTTAGTAGGCCACTAAGTTTTCTGCCCAAATACAATTGGCTGATAGGAATAATATATTTTCTGTCATGCACAGCACCATAAAGCTCCCACGATTTCCATTTTAAAGTAAGCTGGGTGTGTTTCCCCTATAGAAAAAAAATATAGAATATGCAGACAAAAAATGTTAGATTTTAGACTCCTCCCCCTGATGAAGTGTGTTCTGCACACGAAACGTGCGTAGGGTTGATGACGTCATCACGCTGGCGTCTCTGAGGGTGTTGGATCGTGAGACACATGCAGTGTCTATCTGGGGCTGGTAACGTTGTATCACATACTGTACTGGGATATACTTATCTGTTGGATTTACCCTATTATGTCATAGATCTAGCGCTTTCATGCTGCTGAGGTTTATTTTTCAACAGCCTTGGTTAACAGGACAGTTTTGATGCAGCTAATACATGAGGCAACATTATTCTAAGCATGCTGATTATAACATTTGTTTCTGCTTGAAGTAAGAGCTGTTTCTTAGGTCACCAATTGATGTAGTTATACAGGATTACAGATGTACTATTTAGCAATTGTGTAGTTAGGTCTCCACTATTTGTGATTTGTGGCCACACTGCACATATCCACGTATATATTTGTGATATACTGAGCATTTATGCTGTTACATTGGGGTTTATATGTCATCTGATACCTGGTATACTATGTGCCTATTAGGTGATTACACCAACAGGGGATTTTTTCCACTGCGTACCAACCACTGCATTTATTAACTGGTGTATGTTGAGGATAATAATCCTATTATTTGAGTCTTATCTCATCAATTGACTTACACCAGACAGGTCTCGATTCAACACCCCATAGGGGATTTTAGTATTTGTTCGTTTTGTGATTTTAAGTCGTCGCGGTTGTCATAATTAATAAATATTTTTAATTTTTATTTTTTGAATTATTGTTTTTTGTGAGCTCTTACCCACTCTAGTGTGTCACTAGGTAGGGGTGACTCTACCTCATATAGTGGGACAATTGGTATCCCAGGCTAATTTAGCTATTAATATTATTTTGAGTGCAGTTAACTGGGTTCTTTTCGTTAATTTTAGAGTTAACGTGTTGTGCTATACAGTACATATCTTTAACCCTTTGCACCCTAGTCTACAACTCTATAGGTATTGGGTTGAGCGTTGGGCCATTTCTTTAGTTGTTTTTTAGATTTTAGATATACAGTAATGCAGAAAAAAAGAAGCATGAGGAAAGGGCCAATGGACCGGAAACATTGCACTTTTTAAGTATGCGTCCAAACTGTATCATCTTATGGGGCTCTTCCGAGTTGTTGTTGTTGTTGTGCGTGTTTTTTTCCCTGCATACCTTGCAAGGGACACTCATTAAATAGCAGCAGCTTTTCAGCTGCTTTAAAATTTACATTGTTTACAGCAGCGGTGCGCAAACTGGGGGGTGCAAGACTGACAGCGGGGGGCGCGGGGTTTACAGAGGCCCCACGCGCTTTCCGAAGGCCTGGGAAGCGGCGAAGGCCTCTGTAAACGTCACTTACTTTGGCTCCTGTGGGTTCTTAGACGTGTCGCCATGGCAATGCGGCGTCATGACGCCGGAGCCGAGGTGAGAGAGGGGAACTGTTGGCAGGGGGCGCAGGGGAAAAAAATTGCGCTCCCCTGGTTTACAGGATATTTTTTTGTTCTTGATGTATTGTTGAGTTCTGATCCATCTTCTTTACTGATGTTTTTTCACCTATAAGCAGTGTTCGACAAATCACCCAAAAATCTACTCGCCCAACCAAAAAATCTACTCGCCACCTAGTCCCGCCCCCAGTACCGCCCCTAGTCCCGCCCCCAACCCCGCTTTAAAATAAAATATATAAATAAAATACATTATGGTGGGGTGATTGGTGGGGGGGTGGGATGATTGGTGGGGGGGTGGCGGGGGGTGATGGGGTGACACTTCTGGTATTAGAGACACACACACACACACACAGAGACACACACACACACAGAGACACACACACACACAGAGAGACACACACACACACAGAGAGACACACACACACACAGAGAGACACACACACACACAGAGAGACACACACACACACAGAGAGACACACACACACACAGAGAGACACACACACAGAGAGAGACACACACACACAGAGAGAGACACACACACACAGAGAGAGACACACACACACAGAGAGAGACACACACACACAGAGAGACACACACACACACACACTAGGTGGGTATTAATTGAAAGGGAGGTGGCCCACCTGTTCATCCAGGCCTTGTCCTCCACATGCCAGCTGAGGGTCGGGCAGCCAGGCGCGGGGGGGTCGGGCAACCGGACAAGCAGACGAGGGTCGGGCAGCCAGGCGGGAGGATCAGGGCCAGCGGAGGACAGCCGCACGGCAACACCAACATCCCCCATGAGAAATGTGTGTTCGTCTGTATGCGCATGCGCAGTCTGCTGCCAGCCTGCTTCCCTGCTCCCATTACCAGAGCGTGGGACGGAGGGGAAGCGTCTGGGCAGCAGCAGCCGCGGGATCCCCCCAGCCTACCTCCCGCGGGCGCATGCGCAGACTGCAGCCAGTGCTGCCAGCCTGCTTCCCCGCTCCCATTAACAGAGCGTGGGACGGAGAGAAAGCGCCTGGGCAGCAGCCGCGGGACCCCCCCAGCCTACCTCCCGTCCCGGGCAGCAAGCGGGGATCGGGGTCAGGGGGGGTTGGGGCTGAGCCAGAGCTGCCAGCCGGCCCTCTTCCCCGCGTCAGGCCAATCAGGAAGGGGGATTACTTATTTATTTAAAAAATCCACTCGCCAGCGGCCTAAATCCACACGCCACGGGCGTGTGGTTATCATTAATTGTCGAACACTGCCTATAAGTATTGCTGGACAGATTTATAGGTCTAGTTTGGAGGCAAATCCAAATTGCAAACGTTTACAACTTGTATAATTATAGTTCTTTCTTTATTACCCTTATATTATCAACAATTTGTAGCTAAAAGGGGTAAAATAAAATACATTTAAAAAGATATCAACCACACATTATATAAGTAAAAGTGAGTAAAAAAGTGACACAAACCCTCCACCATACAGCAAATAAAAATTTCGCTTGGGAGCGCTTTCACATGTCTCAGACAGGTCTGCAGCCCTGCTTCTCACCATGATCTCTAAGGCCTGTATTATGGGAAGTGCGTGCGCCTGTCGCCTTATGACAGTGTATCTAATGCAGACGCGCGTGGCAGCTGTGGAAAGACAAAGAAATGTTGCCATTTCCAGCGGCTGCTGTGTTGTGTGACACTGAGGCAATCACAGTTAGGCCTACTCATGTGACGTTATGGCCATGCCTCCTAGACACGCGTGTCATCGTTTGGCCTGAATGCATGCGCAAAGTCATGCGCACAAGTGTTTGCTATAATACAGATCTAAGGCTGCGTCCATAGTAGAACGCGCAAGCTTCCGCGCTCCTCAGTGACCCGGCGTCGCGCTGAAAATACAAACTTGTTTGTATTGCGAAGCGCCGCTCTCCCTGTAGCGCGCTCACTATGCGCATATGCATTGGCATCCTAGTAGCACGCAGCCTAAGCATACAGTGCTTCCACGGCAGCTTTGAATTCTGGGAAAGGACTTGCAAATGAGCAGTGTCACCATTTTTCTTTGTCCATTACAAAGATAATTTTATCTTAATTGTTACTTGTTTATTATGAAGAATGAATGTTTATTTTTGGGTACAATGTCTATATACAGAAGTTTACAAACCATATTATCCTCAAGAGTATGTAAGCCCCTAAAATTTGCTTACTAACAGTACAATACAAATGTATCCCTCTTACGACCAAAGTTTACTAATGACCGTGACACGTTCATGGGGGTAAATCTGAGTGGCTGTTGTGTTTTTGTACCAAAAATTTACACCTATGCATGTTATGACAGTTGGCTATAATAGATTTTTTTCTTGTATAGCATTGATGGTGTACACAGCATTGTACATAGTTTAAAAAAAAATAAAAAATATGGCTGTGGAGCTTACAATCTATATTTTTGGTGCCTTGGGCACAGGGGGATAAAGTGACTTGCCCAAGGTCACAAGGAGCTGCTCTCTATCTATCTGTATCTGTCATCATAACTCTGTGCCCAGGACATACTTGAAAATGAGAGGTCATTCTCAATGTATTACTTCCTGGTAAAACATTTTTATAAATAATAAATAAATGTAGCAGTGCACCAATTATATCTAGTGACTGCTTGGTAACATGATCTTCCCCAGAGAACTTTGCATCTTTGTCCTCATTGCTGCACTGACAGACATTTAGTGATCCCTTAAGCCGAATCTTCACCGATCGGTAACTTGGCCAATTACTTATCGTGTGAATTGTATTGATGCACATATTAAGGAGAAAAAAAAATGAAAAATACGTCAGCTTAGACTTCTGCTTTAACATGGTAAACTGAGACATAAGATACGTTTAATTTCTTCTAACTGCTCCCTTTCATGTGGAGTGTGGATGTCGCTGGATGTTCAACAATCGCTGCCAGAGCCGCCCCCTCTCTCCCTTACCTCTTTTGGTTTACTTATGAGGACAGGGTGGGATACATTTGACAAACAACCCTCCATCTTCCCCCCCCCCCCCCCCCATTTAGACACCCCAAATAAAAAGATTTACTGCTTTATTTAACACACCACTACTTAGAAAAGACATTATGGAACTAGAGAGAGTGCAGAGAAGAGCCACCAAATTTAATAAAGGGGTTGGGCAATCTAATTTATGTGGAGAGGCTAGCTAAATTAGATTTATTTACATTAGAAAAGAGTCGGGGACAGTACAAGGAGCTTTCAAGAGAACTATTGATCCCAAGGGCAGTACAGAGGACTCCGGGTCATCCCTTAAGGTTGGAGGAAAGGAGATTTCACAAGCAACAAAGGAAAGGGTTCTTTACAGTAAGGGCAGTTAAAATGTGGAATTCATTACCCATGGAGATTGTGATGGCGGATACAATAGATTTGTTGAAAAAAGGGTTGGACATCTTTTTAGAAAGGAAAGGTATACAGGGATATACCAAATAAGTAAACATGGGAAGAATGTTGACCCAGGGTGTAATCTGATTGCCAATTCTTGGATTCTGGAAGGAATTTATTTGTCCCCTTATGAGATATGATTAGATGATATGTCACTGGGTTTTTTTATTTGCCTTCCTCTGAACCAATAAGTATAGATATACTGTAGGATAAAAGTATCTGTTGTCTACATTTCGCATAGGTTGAACTTGATGGACGTATGCCTTTTTTCAACCTCATCTACTATGTAACTAATTTGCAAAGAAGCAAAATAAGCCAAATATCTGCTTTAAGCATAGTTACATTTGCTTAAGGAATTCAATTACTTTGTCATACTTTACAAAATATAGTTTTTGGTAGGCCATCAGGGATTGCGTCGTTAGGAGTAATTAGACTTGACTGATATTTTTTAGTTTTAAGGGATCAATTGCTTATATTTAAACTATTAAACATGGCACTGTGGTTGGTTCACTTTGGACCTAGACTGCTGCATGGAAGGTGGTGTCCAACATAGACCAAAGTAAACTGTTTCCTGGGTAAAAACCAGGGGATATTTAAAAAAATTTTTTTTTTAACATATTGTAACATTTGCGCGTGCGTGTAAGATTGTATTTGCGATGTTAAGGTAATTAGATTTATACTCGACTGCTGCTGTCAGAAATCCAGTGAGAAAAAATGTTAGACATAATGCAGGGTAAACTTCTGGTTACTACGTTAACTTTTTTTTTTTTTTTTTCACGGATTCAGTTTTCAATATGAAAAGAAAAGTACTTATTCTTCTGTGTTAAGAAAGGCATCGCTGCATTTTAACTTTATTAAACGGTCATTAGTTCACTTGGCTTCCACGCTGGACTTGTCCTCAGGTGCAGGACAGATACGAATCATTGGTGTCTCTTTCTCATCTTTCCATATAATGTTTGCATTGCATCCACTGGGATCCTTTTTACAGTCTCGCATCTCCATGCTGTCTGACACTCCAATGATGTGTCTACAAACCCTTGACGCATGCAACTGCCTTCATAGGATTTAGGATGTGGCCATGTTTAATGTATATGTCTGTGACGGAGTGGTCTGTAGGCAAGGCCAGTTAAGAGACCACAAATGCATTTTAGGGTGAATAAAAATGTTGAGTGGTTTATTTCTCAAAACATTTGGTACACTGTCCCTTTAAGGCAAAACACAAAGCATAAAAAGAAAGTCAGTGAAAAATAGGGAAAGGATCCCCAGTACCGTGCTCAGCTATATGGTATTCCTTGTAGACGTAGGTATATATCATATATCATAAGAAATAGCAAATTGGAAAAGCCGTCTTCTAAAACATGTGTGCCGTGTGTTCCATAAAGTAGACCCTTTCCTCTCTGTAGCGGGCGGGACCTGTATCTACCGGTACAATCAGTGAAAAATATCTGATTATCTAAGAACAGTTTGATGTCCCCCTAGGAAGTGTGTGGGTACAAGGAACATAAGCCCCAGAGCGCAGGTGAGCGGACTGGGGTACTCACGGTTAGGAGGTGTCGGCTGTTCCTTTGGCGTGCATCACGCTGGTAGTAGACAGATAGAGAAGTCCTGCGAGAGGTGAGCGGACTTTGATAAAGGGCAGACGCCTGAAACGCGTAAGAGATTTTTACTTACCCACTACCATGATGTCGATCATGCAATAAAGGATTTTTATTCACCTTGGTGTATAGCCCCTGCATTTGCTCTGCTGTGCTCCGCTCACCTCTCGCAGGACTTCTCTATAAAAAGAAAGGTAAGCATGTCGGGAAGCAATGGGTCCCTGGAGCTGAAATTAACGTAGTTCAGCTCCGGAGACCGGCTGCTTCAATCCTAAAACAAATTAATAAACAAAACATAAACAGCAACCTGGAGTGCTTCATTTAAGGAGGGTTTCCTTTATATTTTTTTAGAAATCCCGCTAGGTGGGAAGCAGGGGTCTTCAGATTCTGAACCGCAATAATTGCAACTCCTGGACCCCTTGCTTCCTGAGATACTTATCACTAAAGCTGCTGCCGGTATCTCAAATCTGTCTAAAAGTCCTGCTCCCGTGTCACACGGGCCAATAAGAAGCTACAAGGGATGACGTTGCAGCTTACTGGTGGGACTTTCAAACGGGCATTTTCTGTGTCCAGTCGGAGCTGCTGTTGGCAGCCCCTTTATAGGTTAAGTATCACTGGAAGTAAGGGTCCCTGGAGCTGAAATTAACATGGTGCAACTCTGGAGACTCCCTGCTTCCTACCTAGTCACACAAAATCTCACTTTTTTTTATAATTTTACATTTTATTTTTTGTACATTTTGTACTATAGATATATATATTTGTACATGTTATCTGTGTTTAAATGGGTGTAGAATGATTTGTAATGGTCTCTTGCTGATATGGAAATAAATGTGATTCCAGATGATCCTTTTGACAAACCACCTTGCCGAGGATGCTCTTCGTACTTGATGGAACCATACATTAAATGTGCTGAATGTGGACCTCCAGCGTTTCTCCTTTGCTTACAGGTAAATTACGTTTTGACACACACTGTATCTATCTATGCTTGAAGATTACTTAATGCGTAATTACATACTGTAATGTGAAAACTTTTAGAAAGTCGTAATATGATATGAGTTACTGACACTAATTTTATTTAAAATATTTTAAAACACATGCTGTAAAACAAATGTATTTTAAGGAAGTGTATGCACTACTGTTGTATGTGTATCTACATATACCCCCTTTTTAACTGGTTTCCTTACTTGGGCACAGTAACACAGTTTTAAATGAGCATTAAGATCAATGCATCTTTCTCCATCTATGCTTCTAAATATTCTACAATTCCATTATCTTTTAAAGTCATTTTTATATATGGGACTCCAAACGAAAAATGAATATACTGCAGTATTGAGATGACCGCATGTCTTTGTGCATTCTAAATATAGTGCCTCAAATGGGACAAAAAGTAGTGACATTTCTGCAAGTGAGGACTTTCCTGTTTATTATTTCTCTGGGATAGATTCCAGTGGAGTCAGTGGCTACCACATAAAATCAATACGTCTAACCTTGGATTGTTAGGGGAGTTTGCAGCAGCAATTTCCCTTGTTTTAAATTTGTTTTTATTATTTTTAAATCCTGCTTGAACAAAGTCACGTGGTTCATCACATTTTTCATTGTCCTGTATGGTATGTTGACATCTTTATGATGTTAACTTAGTTGTCACTCCAGGCGCATCATAATGATACAAACTTAGAGAGAAAGGATCCCTTTGTGTGGCACTAAAGAGGCACCCTAAATTAAAAATATGCTTTATTAGTATTGACTAAAATAATACTGTTTGGACATAACGACGATAAACGGAACAAAACGAATAAAATCAATTAAAAATGACGGAGGGCGTATATGTGCTACTGATCAAGCTAATTTAGTAGTATGTATAAATTGCAACTTTAAAGCTCATGATCTGTACAGGTAGTACATATAATTAATTATCGAAGTGAATATATAGTCGTTTAGCCACTTCGTGTCCTATCACTGATGGCCTATGAATCAATGAGTTATACTTCAACTGTGAGATAATCAGTATACCCTGTTTTCTTTTGTATAGTATCATAATAGTAACCAAGATTTGTAAGTAGGAACCCAGAATAAGAACCTCTTACCACTAAACTGTTGCAGAGTAAACTGTTTAGTTGAGTTTGTACTTAAAGTAGCACTTCAATAAGTTTGCGAAGTGGCTACAATCGTACTTAACATCAATGTAGATGTTGACACTAGCAGCAGTGTTTGTAACACTGTTAGATAACTTGTCACAGTCCCTGAGAATATATCAACTGCCGTTAGTATAACAACAAAATTGGTTAGAGTGCTGTTGCTGCCCACGACTGCAGTCTGCGAAGCACTCCAACCCAAAACGCGCCGGCGTCACCTAGGGAAGTGACGTCAGACGTACCTGATGTACGTTTCGCCTGCGTGGCTTCATCGGGGCCGGGTTCTAAGTGGATACAGTTAGGTTGTTTTATACTCAATTGTCGGTATGGTAATTGGTTGCTCCGAGCAGCTCATTGGTCCTGATGTGTCCAACAGACGTTCAGGTAAAGTGTTACACACGCCCACCATGACGCTGCTGATACGCTGTTAGGGATGTGTAAGGCTTGTGTACCTATCCTCCGAATATTGGCTACAAGGAGGGAATACGCATAGTGGATTGGTTTTCTTAGAGACACTTGTGATAGCCATTCCTCAGTTGCCATAGACATCACAATACACAAAGATGTATTCACTGTTCTCCGCTCCAATGTTTACAGTCATCCTAGGATTAAGCGAGCTTGGTTTATTTGTATTTGAAATTGGGTATTCTAACGTGTGTTCTGCACCACCTAGTGTCCCCCGATGTACAATAAAGTTATTCTTGTGTTGTCTAAACTAATCTTCGCACCTCATTATTGCTGTAATATGCAACCCTGAAGGTAAGTGTTGTAGCATATTAATACTGAGGACACGAGGCACTAGTCCCTGATATTTAGCCTTATCTAATATACATAAATAGGTAGTATAGTATCAGAATGAAAACATGTCACTTGAGCTCTGATCTTTGTGATAATCCTGTGGCTCTGCTGATAAGTCTAGCATTATGTTCTAAGATCTAGATCGTGATTCTCCATCCAGCCTAGTTGCTAAATTAATTTATTATTGCAACGATCCTTAATAATGCATAGCTGTATAGTTGACCTTATTCAGTGATGTAATATATTTAGTTAAAAAGATGATGTTGGTCAATACTGGAAAGGGAGAGATCCCCACCTAGCCAGATATATTGTGGTTCTATGGTAACCATATTGATGCATGGTGAGGTGTACTGAAGATCACTGTAGGTTTATGTATCATTGATTGTCGGGGTTAGATAAACTGAGTAAATAAAAAGCCTTCATTCAACCCTACAAGTGCTAATGTGGATAAGGTGTAAATCCACCGGGATTCCTTCTGTAGAAGATTCTTATCCTAGTTGCCACCCCTATTAGCAGGAGGGACACTATCAATTCCTTGAAAGGACAGTACATTAACGTTTCCTTGATGTTTTTCCCTCACATGCCTTGACACTGGGGTATCCAGGCTATTTTTAATGGACCTGATGTGTTCCAGGACACGTCTACGGAATTCCCTGGCTGTCTTGCCGACATACTTAATGCCGCAGCAGCAGATGATGAGGTAGATGATCCTGGAGGGTTTGCAATTGAAAAAGCCACGTATAGTGTATTGTTTGCCTTTATTTTCAAACATTTTGCTTGGTTTTACGTTTTTATAGGCTTTGCAGGATCCACACTTAGACGTGCCTGTAGTTTTAAATGAAAAAAAAATGTGCAAATACACACGCACCTTGGTGCAATTGGGGTGCGCTAGGTGTGGCCACAGGCTACTGCATATAGGTATACAAAGTTGTAAATAGTGACTTAGGGGTGTGGATTATAGACCAATGTTGTTCTCCAGACTACGGACTCACCAAATCAATAACAATATATAAAAACAAGGACTTGAATACTAAAAACCATAATTCATAAAACCTAAACAACAAGAGTGTATAAATAGTAAAATGTATAAAGATGATAACCACTGATAGCTCTTATCCCTTATGGAGATGCAGACCAGAAGCTAAGCACAGATAGATAATGAAATGAATCACCCCCTGTCAGTCCTTTGGGTCACCAATTAGGTTAGAGTGCACTCTGACAGGTGGGAAAGATTGATACTCTGTCTTTCTGTAGTATGAGGTGATCTTCTTTTAGGTGAAAGAAATGCTGCCCCACAAGGAGAGGATACCACTCCTCTAGTTTAGAGAGAACCTCAAATAGAAAGAAAAAGAATGTGAAGGGCGCAATTTAACTTGTCTGTATTATTAGGTGGAAGCCATGTTATCGATGGTTCAGGCTTAGAACTTTGAAAGTAGCTGTGTACAAGGGCATCTTTCAAATTCCTTGAACGTCTGCTTACCATATCTGGTACATCATTAAGTACTTCACTCAAATCACTGTCTTCCAGTAGTATGTGCCAGTGTTTCCTATATTCTTTTGATGTCATGCTACTGAGCACTGTAAGTGCCTATACATCTAATACTACTTTTTTTTTATCTTCAACCTTCTTTTTATCTTGCAGTAATGATGATCTTGGTGTTACAAGAGCTTTATGATAAGCTTTCTTACTATTCTTATGGCTATACCCACGTTTTAAAAAGTGTTTTTTCATCTGTTCTGCATGCAGTTTAAAATCGCTTATCTCAGAGCAGTTCCTCCATAGTCTCAGGAATTGCCCAGTTGGTATACCCCTAATTAGGGGGGCAGGATTGTGGCTATCTGCTCTGAGGTAGCTGTTTCTTAGTGTGTTAAAGTACTGATTACACCTTCCAAGTTTATATTTACACAGAACTCCAGAAATATGATACTTTTATCACTTATCTCATATGTTAGTCTTGGGTTGTGGGTATTGGTGTTCAATACCTCTACAAACCTAAGGAACAGATCTCTGCTTCCCTTCCATAGAACGAGCACGTCGTCTATGTAGCGAATCCATAGAATTATACTATCCGTAAGTTCTTGTACATGATCACTCTGGACCGTCTGTTTCTCCCACCACCCCAGGTACAGGTTTGCATATGTAGGGGCACATGTAGTACCCATTGCAGTCATCTATACATGGAGGTAGATTTTTTTTTTGGTTGAACATGGAATAATTGTGTCAGTACAGAGAGTAAAAGATCACATACAAAGTGGTTGTGATTTGAATGTAACGTGCTTCTTGTATGTAGGAAGTAGGATGCCGCCTGTATGCCCACCGGGTGTCGAATACTGGTGCATAAGGACAAAGTAGGGTGATTTTATTCACCGTTATCCCATGTAGGACGTCTTGATTATCACTAACATAGGAGGGAAGTGTTGAGACAAATGGTCGTAGGACCCTGACTAAGTATACCCTTGGGCCCTCTGTGAGATTCCCTATCCCTGATACGATAGGCCATCCTGGGGGATGTAATCTATTTTTATGGACCCTGGGGATTGTGTAGAAAGTTGCTACTTGTGGTGTTTGATTAAACAAACTGATCCTCTTGTTTAGTTATCAATTGGTCTTCTAGACCCTTATCCAGGAGTATTTTCAACTCCCTCTGGAAGATGATGGTTGGGTCTTTGTCCAACACCCTGTAGCAGCTAACATCACCCAATAATCGTAGATTTTCTTTGATATAGTTGTCAGTTTTTAATAAGACAATATTGTCCCCTTTGTCTGAGGGTTTGATTGTAATGTCTGTCTTCTGTGATAGATCTTTCAGGACCAACCTCTCCTTGCGATTCATGTTGTCATTAAATCTGTTTCTTGGGATTTTCTCCAATTCCTTTTTTTTACCAGTTTAACAAATGTTTCTATATTGCTGTATATGTAAATACCCGGTGTGAATTTACTCTGTGGTTTCAATTGTGTATAGGGTCCTAGCCCAGGTGGTCTATCATTCTCCTGCCAAAAGTTTATTTGAGTTTCATAGCACTCAACATCAGTTTCACTTGCATCATTCAAGCAAACATTTCTTAATTCGGACTATTGTACACGTTTATAGTGTTTATGTAATAGTAATTTTCTTGCGAAGAGATTAGTGTCCTTCACACTTTCAAAACAGTCCATTGTGGCAATCGGTGAAAGAGTCCTCTTTGTAGGACCTTGATGTGTGTATCCTTTAGTACCATGTCAGTTAGATTGATGATGAAATTATCATTATCTGTCTTGTTGTCAATTAGAACTAGTCCCCTCTGAAGTTCCCCCTGTTCCTAGGTCTTCAACCTCTCTGACCTCTTCTTCCCCTTCCTAATTCTTTTGAATACAGGTCTGGGGAGCCTGGTGCATAATCTGCCCCACATCTACCTTTTTTATCTGTTGAGTCAGGGACTGTCTTTGACAGTGTGTTGTTGGTGCGTTTAGTTATATCTTCTTGTGCTCGCTTAGTCTTCTTAGGCTTTTTTCTGTTGGATTGAACTGTCAGTATCTGATGATTCCCAATCCGAGTAGTCACTTGGAACTGCTGTTTTGTTCGTTTGTATGTGTTTTTTGATATTAAATCTATAGATTTCCCCCTCTTTGTTATCTTGAGTATCTCGGGACACTAGGTGGTGCAGAACACACTTTAGAATACCCTATTTCACAAATAAACCAAACTCGCTTAATCCTAAAATGACTGTAAACATTGGAGCGGAGAACAGTGAATACATCTTCATGTATTGTGATGTCTATGGCAACTGAGGAGTGGCTATCACAAGTGTCACTAAGATAACCAATCCACTATGCATATTCCCTCCTTGTAGCCAATAGAGTCAGAGGATAGGTACACAAGCCTTACACACCCCTAACAGCGTATCAGCAGTGTCATGATGGGCGTGTGTTACACTTACCTGAAATGTCTGTTGGACACATCAGGACCAATGAGCTGCTCGGAGCAACCAATTACCATACTAACTAGTGAGTATAAAAAACCTACCTGTATCACTTAGAACCCGCCCCCGATGAAGCCACGCAGGTGAAACGTACATCGGGTACGTCTGACGTCACTTCCTTAGTGACGCTGGCTCATCAGAGAGACGTGGGCACGTTTTGGGTTGGAGTGCTTCACAGACTGCAGTCGTGGGCAGCAACAGCACTCTAACCAATTTTGTTGTTATACTAACGGCAGTTGATATATTCTCAGGGACTGTGACAAGTTATCTAACAGTGTTACAAACACTGCTGCTAGTGTCAACATCTACATTGATGTTAAGTACGATTGTAGCCACTTCGCAAACTTATTGAAGTGCTACTTTAAGTACAAACTCAACTAAACAGTTTACTCTGCAACAGTTTAGTGGTAAGAGGTTCTTATTCTGGGTTCCTACTTACAAATATTGGTTATTATTCTGATACTACTGTTTACAAAAGAAAACAGGGTATACTGATTATCTCACAGTTGAAGTATAACTCATTGATTCATCAGTGATAGGACACGAAGTGGCTACATGACTATATATTCACTTCGATAATTATATGTACTACCTGTACAGATCATGAGCTTTAAGTTGCAATTTATACTATAAATGTATGCATACTACTAAATTGGCTTGATCAGTAGCACATATACGCCCACACAAGCCCTCCGTAATTTTTAATTGATTTTATTAGTTTTGTTCCGTTTATAGTCGTTATGACTAAACAGTATTATTTTAGTCACTACTAATAAAGCATATTTTTAATTTAGTGTGTCTCTTTAGTGCCACACAAAGGGATCCTTTCTCTCTAAGTTTGTATATTACGCCCATTTCCCTGTGAGCACCACCCCTCCACACAGTTTGGGATTTTCTCTAGTTACAATTAACCCTCTTTTTTTACGTTGAGCAGGGTTAGTATACGACTTAAACAAGAGTATTTCAGTCTGCATCATAATGACTATTGATTGGCTTGCCAACAACCTTTGAAAGAAAACAGGATCTATACATGTATAAAATTTAAATATCTGTTAAGCCAAGAGCTACTGGAGGAAAGATTGGCGTGCTTGTGCTTTGAAAATTGTAACACAAAATAAAAAATCCCTAGCAGATTGCTTTTATTCTAGTTCTGTAAACGGTTTGGCATTACAGATGTAGAATACTTTGTTGCTCCCTCTGAAAACACTGCACATTGTGTTATATCGTTGAGTTTCCATGGGATTCAATGGCAGTGATCACACAGAATATTACATAATCTCCTACCATAACATGCCGGCAAGAGCAATAACCTGTGCTACATCTGTATGTAGGTCCTGAGTATTGTTACAGATGGGTGAAAGTGTATGCAACATTACTGTGTAACCCAGCCTAAAATCTTTCATATTCAAGTGAGTGTAAGTATGTAGAAACTTCTTCTGATACCAGTTAAGAACGATTCCCCTCGCTTACATGCAATCATTATAAAGGATTGCAGGATTTTGTTACAAAAGAGAATTATATGGTAGTATTGATATCCCGTAGTGCACTTGGGCTTTTTAAATGGTGTGGCTGATACTGGTGTAGTCTGAACACCAGCCATAGACTTTAAAGGCTGTTCATATGTCTTCGTATTTAATTTTCTATCTAAACTTGTTGGGGGGGAGGGGGGGAATGTTCTCAATAAAAGCTATATAATGTAGAGTTGTTTGTTCACTTGCTATTTTCTTTTTTTCAGTGTTTCACAAGAGGATTTGAATACAAGAAACACCAAAGTAATCATAGCTATGAAATAATGGTAATGGCCAATTATTATCTTGTTTTGGTTCGCAAGTATGTATTGTACAAAATTGTGTTCTGTAAGAAATTTCCTTGATTTTTTTTTTTTTTTTTTTTTTTTAAATATTTTTAAACCAATGTTATGAGTTGTCATGTTTAGTTGAATATGTACCAATTACCCTAAGAAACAATACATCCATTACATATTTTGAAGTTTGGACAGAATGGTGATCTTGAAATAAGTTTTGGATCAACGATTCTGTTGTCGTTCACCTCCATATAAGGATTTAACAAGTAACCTACATTGATGAATATATACTCTGTTAAATGTGCAATAGACTTGTGGATACAGTCGGATTTTTTTTTTTTAATGCCATTTAAGATGTGGTGATGCAATAAAAGTGAGGTAATGTATAAGCCACCTTACTGCTCCTACATTGGGAAAGTTCGTTCTGTGCTTGTTCACTTTTTGGCCTCTCTTCTGTTATAACTCACCCTTTCTACAAACTTATGGGCAAAAGGACAGCCTTCATTTTATTTTTTGTACATTAATAAAAAAAAATGAACTATTTTATTAATATTGTTGAGGGTATGAATGGATATAAATTATTGTACACCCATACTTAATACCCTTATTACTTTATATACCATATTCGGTCACACAAACATATCACTTTAATCACTAACAATCATAATATAGTATATGATGTGTTTCAGACATTTATATGATCCCTAATCAGGGGCACAGCTAAAGCCCAGGGGATCGCACTCTCTCAGGGGGTCAGGTCTCTTTCCTCCACTCCCCCCTGCCAGCAGCACCTTGAGGGCCCTGAGATGCAGGAAGGATGCATAGAGGGAAATCCCTTCCTCTGCAGGTGGGCGGGTCCTGGGTCAGGGGACGGGGCCCTGAGATGCAGTAAGAAGGACAGAGGGGAAATCCCTTCTTCTGCAGAGCCTCTGTAGGTGGGCGGTGCCTAGATCAGGGGGCCTGGTCTCAAGTAGAGCAGCCTGGGGCTGGAGCTGCAGCCAGAGAGACAGGCTGGGAAAGTTGAGAGGGAGGGGAAGGGTTAAATCCTGGGGTTAAAAACAGACGAGAAGGGTGAATAGGGGAAGGAAGAGACACAGAGAAAATGAAGTAGAAGAGAGAAATACATAAGATGGACGTGCAGGGGGGGGAGAAAAGAGACGTGCAGGGGGGGGAGAAAAGAGACGTGCAGGGGGGGGAGAAAAGAGACGTGCAGGGGGGGGAGAAAAGAGACGTGCAGGGGGGGGAGAAAAGAGACGTGCAGGGGGTGGAGAAAAGAGACGTGCAGGGGGGGGAGAAAAGAGACGTGCAGGGGGGGAGAAAAGAGACGTGCAGGGGGGGAGAAAAGAGACGTGCAGGGGGGGGGAGAAAAGAGACGGGCAGGGGGGGGAGAAAAGAGACGTGCAGGGGGGGGGGAGAAAAGAGACGTGCAGGGGGGGGGGAGAAAAGAGACGTGCAGGGGGGGAAAGAGACGTGCAGGGGGGGGAGAAAAGAGACGTGCAGGGGGGGAGAAAAGAGACGTGCAGGGGGGGGAGAAAAGAGACGTGCAGGGGGGGGAGAAAAGAGACGTGCAGGGGGGGGAGAAAAGAGACGTGCAGGGGGGGGAGAAAAGAGACGTGCAGGGGGGGGAGAAAAGAGACGTGCAGGGGGGGAGAAAAGAGACGTGCAGGGGGGGAGAAAAGAGACATGCAGGGGGGAGAAAAGAGACAGAAATGAGGGGGGGGTAGAAAAGAGACAGAAATGAGGGGGGGAGAAGAGAGAGACAGAAATGAGGGGGGGAGAAGAGAGAGACAGAAATGAGGGGGGGAGAAGAGAGAGACAGAAATGAGGGGGGAGAAGAGAGAGACAGAAATGAGGGGGGAGAAGAGAGAGTCAGAAATGAGGGGGGAGAAAAGAGACAGAAATGAGGGGGGGAGAAGAGACAGAATTGAGGGGGGGAGAAGAGAGACAGAAATGAGGGGGGAGAAGAGAGAGACAGAAATGAGGAGTGAGAAGAGAGAGACATGCCTGGGGGCCCGTGCATGTCTAGCTACGCCACTGTACCTAATATATCTTTGTAGGGCACGTAACTTTTTGTAATGAAAGTTGCATTGCTTTTAAGATTTTCCAAGAAATAACTCAATGATAATAAGGGGCTGGGTGTGAGTAAGGGCAGCTTTTGGAAGGTGCTAAATATCATAGCGTTATCAAGCGGTAACATTAACAGAGGTCTGAGGATCTCCATTCTTGGGTAAACTGCTTTTTAAGGATCTGTTCTTTATACGTAAAATCCCAGGTGTGACAAACGCCCCTCTTTTGTAGCGCCTGCGTCTGTCTGGGTTCTTCCCGACACAGTCTTCTAGGGTTATTTATACAAAAACAGGATCATGCAAAGTATTATGCTGCTTAACTCGGGCTTCTGCCTGCTTTATTTTCATCCAAGTAAGGGACTGCAGCTTTAACAAGTGTAGGCAAGAGGCACTCAGATATTTACATTCAGCGGTTTACTCATATCAGTGTTATAGTATTTCCCACACTGTTA
The DNA here is from genome assembly GCF_040206685.1 of Ascaphus truei. Classification (NCBI taxonomy): domain Eukaryota; kingdom Metazoa; phylum Chordata; class Amphibia; order Anura; family Ascaphidae; genus Ascaphus; species Ascaphus truei. The sequence continues at coordinate 127,612,962 of NC_134485.1, forward strand.
TTTCAAGTAACAAGAAACCAAATTATATAAACAAAATCCTATCCCTTTCAGGGATCTAACTATACATCATAATCAGCCTCTAACTGCTGCTGGGCCAACTAACCTGGTTCCCCAGTTTAAAACAATGCCCTCTTATTTAGGGTCACCAGATAAAGCATACAGTCTATTAGATACGGCAGTAAACATGTGTTTGTCTTATCTGTTCGTGGTGGGAACTCGGTCCCAAGTGTCCAGGCAAATCCTCTGGTACTGTGATTCTTGAAGGGGCCGTCCACCCCGAACTGGATGCAGGGGAGCAGCGACACCCCCAGCCCCCAGGCTCTAAGGAGAGAGAGTCAAATGCAAACCTCTCTGCTCTAAATACCTGTGCTAGTGAGTAGTAGAGCAGGTGAGGGAGAACTAGACACATTGTAATCTGTGGTCTGGATTTTCCATCCACCAGCCTGAGTTAATGTGAAGCTGTGGAATGGATCATCTTTAACTATTTTTGCACTTTCTGACCTAAAACGGGGCCTAACATCTTTGGACTATGTCACACAGGACATTCTAGCGTTAAGCGCTTGTGGGGATATGCGTTACGAATATGGATACATTAAATTGAGATAATGGAACGTTAAAAAAATTAGAAACCTGAGGATTTACCCCCTATTCAGTAGACTTTAAATTATTAGTAACCACTACATCCTTTCAGTGGATAAAACTGCTGTTATGTTGGGAAACACATTAATTGATATTATATCCAAATTACACTTTGTGTTTATGGCATTTATTGTGATGGGTGCATACAGGCTACATTAACGCATGAAAATAACATAAAATAATTGATAATTTATAAATGAGTGAGCATTAAACAAAGTAAAAACAAATATTGGACAGCATCTCTAAGTGTAAGCAAATGGAACGTATTACTCAGAATACTCAAGTTTCATTGCCCAATTGATAAAACGCTAAGTTGTGCTTGTAATTTGTCCTACGAATTAGTCTATGAAAAATGCATATACTGTACAGTATCATTTTTTTAAATACACAACTGCAAACGATGTGAAACTTGATTGCGATCTTTCAGATCTGCAGCCTATACCTACTGGTATTGAAATCCCTTTTAAAACCTTTGACTTCTTAAAGCAGGAATCTCTTTACCTATGGTATTGGTATGTGCCAACCTTGAATTATCTTTGTATGTTGTATTGTTATTTAATATTTTGTCACCTTTTAAAAATGGTCATAACATGTAACAGTTGTGCAGTATTCAGATGTAGCGTGTTCCCTCCGATTTATACCATATATCACAATGTCATAGGATTCAGGGTTGTAGCTTGGAAAATATTGTGATATACATCCCTATCTGTATTTAACAGTGACATTGGTGTGTTTTACAGACCTCCGATTTTCCTGTGCTGGATCCCAGCTGGACAGCTCAGGAGGAAATGGCACTGCTTGAGGCAGTAATGGATTGTGGATTTGGAAACTGGTAAATATTGTAATGAGCAAATTGCATTTTTATTCATGTGTTTTTTGTTTTCTTAAGCCTAAAACCTACTTTAGACCATGTGATGTCTGATTACTTAACAATGTCCTTCTTGAAAACAAAATATTTCTATTTTCATCCATTTGAATAAGAACTCTTGATGTTTTATTTTTAAATACCCAATTATGGTAAATTTGATGAAAGTACTTACTAAATGATACTTTTGAGTGTTGCACAATTTCGAGCTTCGATGTCAGAATTTTTTTTTTATTGTGACATCTGATTTCGGTTGACAAAAAAAAGATGTTCTGAGGAATTGAGGAAGATTTTTAAAATATTAAAGGGAAATTAAATGTATTGGAAATAAGGGACTTTTAACTAAGCTACCATTCGCTTTCAATGATTATGTAACAATATATACTTTCAAATCTGAATCTGTTTTAGTTTAAGATTTTAGGACACTAGAAACATAAATTAAAGTACATTAAAACAAAGGACAGTAGAACACACCCAAAACAAGTCTAGAAAGCAGAACAGATTTACACTAACTGTCTGAGAATAGCAGTTGAATTGAAAGGTTTATGAAAATTGTCTGATTTGTTGATCACTTGTTTGCTGTAGCACTGAGATTAAAGATTTTTCCAGACCCTTTTAGTTCCCACTATTTTATTATTTTCTAGGCAAGATGTAGCCAATCAGATGCGCACCAAGACAAAGGAGGACTGTGAGAAACACTACATGAAGCATTTTATAAACAACCCACTCTTTGCAAGCACTTTACTCAATCTGAAGCAAGCAGAGGAGGAAAAGAATGCGGACACAGCCGTTCCATTCCAGCGTAAGGAAGATAAATTAATGCTCATACCCAAACAGTGAAGTAGGTCTCAGCTGACACTGAAAAATAATGGATTGGCTGGTTCTGATTACAAGTAAACCACTTGCTGCTAGATGTAACGGATGTATAGAGCCTTACCTTTCCTCACCCCAAATGCTACTTGGACAGCTCACAAAATCCATCCAGTTCTTGGGCCTTGTTCGGGGTGAGAGCGCACTCACTGGCGCTCGAGCGCTGTGACGTCAGGCACTCATGTTGCCCAGGCGATTCCTGGCCAGCTAGTTGCACACGTGTGTGTTTGTGGGGGGGGGAGGGGCGTGCCCGTGACGTCACGTGAGCGGTTCGCCCTCATTGGCTGAACCGCACTCGTGACCAGGGCAAGCGCGACAAATACAAAAATGTCTCAGCTAGCATCGCGCCTCCCCAAGCTCACGTGCAGCATGGACCCTACAATTTGCTTTCGTTGTTTTGATCAGCGCGCGAGCAAGCTCTCAGCCTGGATGCAGCTTTAGGCTGCGGCCATGGTGGAGCAACTTCGAGCGCTCGCCGCGATTAGATTGGTGACTCTGGATGTACACGTCCAACGTGCGGATATGTGCTTGCTGCTTGCTTGGCCCCCAATGAGGGCGAATCGGTTCCGTGACATCATGGCCTCTCGCCCCGACACACCTCCCCCCCACGTGCGCAATTAGCAGAGCGCATGACGTCACGGCACTTGAGCGCCAGCGCGGGTGCTCCTGGTCGCAGCCTTATGGTTACAATGATGCAGAATCGCCCACAGATACTTTTTAAGGTGTATACAAAATATGACCACCTTCTATCAGAGAGTGGTGTTAGGAACTATTGAATAATTTCATTTTAATTAGAATGCATTGCTGTGTGTTGTATGTAAGTTTTAAATCAAAATCTCTTTTAGCTGCTGATGATCCGCCAAGACCAACTTTTGAATCTTTGCTTTCCAGAGATATGGCAGGATATATGCCAGCAAGGGCAGACTTCATTGAGGTAAATTTTGTTATCAACATAATTGATTTCGAAATGGGATTTGGGTGTAACTTTACCTCGAAAAGAAGTTAGAATCACATCAGTTCATCTAATTTGTTATTTGTATAAAGATTTTTTTTTTTTCCTGTATAGTAATCTTTTGTTTCTCCCACGTAACAGGAGTTTGACAATTATGCAGAATGGGACTTGAGGGATATTGATTTTGTTGAAGATGATTCTGATATTTTACATGGTAAACCCTTAAATATTCAAATTTCCCCCCCCCCCCCTCCCCCCCCCCCCTGTTCTGCACCTAAGATTTGTTTGGAAGAGAAGTATAATGTGGGATGTTACCAATTGCCTTCAAGTGCAGGGTGAAACATTAACTTTTTGGGCTGAGGTTCATTCTCTGTTATGTTTATATTAAGAATATATAAAACTGGTTTCCCTCACTATTTTCTAAACTGTGGTGCTAGGATTTATTTATTTTTATTCATGGACAGTGCACTTTATTTTTTTTTTTTTTTTTTTATAGCATTCTGTATTTTATCATGCAAGATATATCTTCAATTCAGTTTGTCTACCTTTTCACTAGCACAACAATAGAGTTATCTTATGGATTAGGTACAACTTCCTGACTAAATGGAAGGGCACAACATTTCTACATAAACAGTTGTTGAAACGCAGAGCTGTGAAGGTTGTAGTCGATACGCAATTAATCATGTTTGTTACTCAGTATGGTATCCGTGTCTGCTTTGTCATTTTATTCAATTTTAAATTAATCCTTCTTATTTGGTTAACATTTTTAGCTTTGAAAATTGCGGTTGTTGACATCTATCATTCCAGATTAAAAGAGAGGCAGCGAAGAAAAAGGTTAGTCCTTTTTATATATATCTTTTTATCACACATAGTGAAACGGGAAGCAGTTTGTGTTTTTTGTGCACCCAAAGACAGCAGCCAAACATGTTCATCTTAAGATACACAATAACATACACAAACCAAATTATGTTGGGCCCAGAGATATTGGGTTAACCAGCGAGTATCCCTTAAAACAGGGGCAATGGCTTGGCTTAACCTTTATTAATGAGCCGCATTCCCCTACTGTCACAATCGGCATTACAGTATCTTGCAGATAAGAGCCACACATGAAGTCACACTTCAAATATGTTGTTGATATGTTTTGTTCACTGAAAAGCAAATAAAAGTATCACTTGTGAGCACATTCATGTCTCAGACAGGTCTGCAACCCCGTTTTCCACCATTATCTCTTAGCATACAGTCACTGCAGCCAGGGATTCTGGGAATGACATGCAAATGACTACACTGTGTCACCTGTTGCTTCTTATCCACTTTAACATGGATCCCTATAAGTTTATGCCTCACGCATTACACAAATATTAACACGTTCACTAAAAAGGTATTGCAGGACTCTATATAAAGGACTTTTTTAGCGCTGCTTTTTCTAATAGTCTCCTTTTGATGTTGAAAAGTTATTTTGAGAAGGTGAGAATAAATGGCACTTGATTACAAGTTAAAACCTTTTTACTGATGACTTCATTTTTTTGTATACCCAATAAGCACTTTATTTGGTCATTGAATGTATTACATTTTCAATACACTACCCTTGGAGAAAAGCATTGCAAGAGAATAGTTGATACGGTCATTCACCAGTCTTTTTATAGCATCGAATGGTTTTATCGGCATAAATGAACTAAAAATAAGAGGTTTCTTGGGGTAATTCTTAACAAAAAAAATTGTTATGTATGAAAACTAGAGCTTGCTCTTCAATTTAGCTGAGAAGCTCAATATTTATACATTTATTCCATTGAGGGATTAATGCAAGATTTGTAACATGTAGTCAAGCAACAGATCACCTTATCACAGAACAGAAACCATAGACCATTTTTCATTTTATATGCAACAGTAACTTTAATCCAATTTTCTTTGGTAGTGAGCTGCCTTACCGTTATTGTTTGGTGATTTTTCCCCACTGAAAAGATCTATTTGTGATAATTAGGGGAGTTCACTCTGGTTTTAACAATGGAAAAAAGTAAACCTTGTAGTCAGTGTAGCAAACAGGAAACCGAAGCACATTTTATGTAATGTTAGGGGCGCCAAATGGAAAAATGTCCGAAGAGCGTTTGTCTGAGAACATATGTTTTTTTTTCATTACAGAATTATAAGAGAGCATGGACTTATAAATCTCAGAAAATTTCAAAGTAAGTAGTTCTTTGCATTTGTACCTGCATGACAATCCATTTATATTATTTTGCATTTTATGATCTGAACCATGCTGGTAAAAATTCTAGGAGCTTTTTCTTGGATGTTGTTATAGAGTTGCTTCAAATCTAATAACCTCATAATTCACTGGAGGTGGTGCATTGCTGCAATGTTCTGCAGTTTTTTGCCCTTCAGCAGCAAAGAAGCTTATGGCATATTGCATGGTTCCACTGTAAATAATTACTCATTGACTTGCTGCTAAGACTCGCTGCCTCAGACAGCGCGCCCGCACTGCAAACAGGCGGCACGTGCAGAGCGCTATACCGCGATCTGCTGTTTGCAGGCGGCGTTCTGAGGTGCGATGGGGCGTGGGCGCGGAAATGACGAGGGAGCGGGGCCACGACGGACACCGGCACGGCACTTCACCGCTATATGCGATCTTTGAGGAGCGTGCAGGCAAGAATTCATTCTGGAGCCCCAATCATGACTGGGCAGCGGAATCTTTACACCGGGAGACCCCGCCACAGTCCGTCCGTCCCAGCCCCCGCCCCACCTGTGCATCTGCTGCTGCATCTCCTCCCAAAGAAGACAAGCTCAGGAGCTGGCCGCAACCTCCCCAGCACGCGCAGCCTGCAAGACGGGCACCGGATGGAGGGAGGGGGGGGGGAGAATAACATACACACTCAGACCTCCCTCCCGTAGCTGTAGACAGCTTCCCTCCTTCCCCCTTGCCCCCTCCTCCGCCCCCTCATTGGCTCCCTGCCGCACCACGTGACGCGTCGGCGCTTGGGATCACGATCCTCGTGAATCCCCTGCTGGCTGCTGCGTTGCAGTGCGCAGCGAGCCTTCAGCGAGGGGGGGCTGGGGCTGGCTCGGGAGGAACTCTGGTCTGGTGAGTGACACGCACGCAGCTGCGCGTGCCATCGGATGCAGCAGGACCCAGGCCGAAGGTATTTTGCCGTTCTTCATATTATGCAATCTCCCCGCCCCCCCCCCTCCCCATTAAACCCGCCATTACCCCTACCTGTCCATATGATTTATGTATGTACGGTTTATTGTACCAATCCTGTATCTGTGTTCTGTAAATAAATTGGGCTGATATTCTATTCTTTAGTCTGGTTCCAGCATTTTGGGAATGTGCTGAATGACTTAAATGTGCAGTCCTTTGTGTGAAAGAAGGGTATGCAAGTATCCAGCCTCAACACAAAGGACTGGGCGAGATAAGGTGATTGGCTTAGGACATTGTCGAGCGAGGCAGGGCTGTGGACTCGGGTGTGAGGAAAGTGGATCCCCACAGGGGGACCATTTGGCACGGACCGTCGCCTATCCCTTCGGGGGTTACCGTTGCCGGGACTGTGCTCTGTAGGCCCGATTCCCATTGGTCTGTTGAAATGCCCCTGTGAGCTGTCCTGGAAGTCCGGTAACCTTCTCCCTTCGGTCCGGATTGATCCAATGCAGGCGAACCCTTGCTCGATGATTAGACTCCAAAGACAATCTGCTCTAGGATTGGTCGGGCCTCGGTCATCCATGTTGGTGGATGAAGGTCGAGGGCTATATCAATTGGAACCCAGCTTCAGTTCCAGAGACTTGCTGTGGAGTTCTCAGAGAACGAAGTGGACCATTTAAATATCCAAAGTCCTCAGAGGGTGTTCCGGAGACTCTGAGCCGCAGACAGATTTCCCGGGATCCAGGAATAGAGTTATGACCGGGCTGACCCCCGCCTCCCCCCCCGCCCATTGGTGGTGTTGTGAGCCCCCCATTTCCCTCCCTCGTCCCATGTATTTCTCTCCCCTCCGTCTCACCTCAACAAAAACCCCAATACATATTTTTTTAAAAATACATATATAAAAAAAAAAGCATTAAAAAAACCCCAATACATATAAATAAATAAAAATGCATATAAAAAAACCTCAATGCATATAAACAATGCATTTAAAAAAACAAATACATATTTAAAAAAACAAATACATATAAAAAAAAAATACATATACAAAAAAGCAATACATATAAAATAAACCCCAATAGATATAACCCCATCCCCCAGTACATATAAACTCTTACCTTGAGGCTGGTGTCAGGCCTCTGGCCGGTGGATGTGGAGGGCCCGGCGCCTGGATAAAGCAGTTGCCGCCGGGCCCTGGTTCTCCCCAGCTGCAGGCCTCCCTCCTCACTCTGTCCCACGCCGAGCTTCCGACGCTCCTGCACGTCGGGCCATCTTATGTCCGCATGCCGGAAGTAAGCTTGGCCCAGCTTCCAGCACGCGGCAACGTCAGAGGGCACGTGGGACAATCCGTGTGGAAGAAGGCTTGCAGTTGGGGAGAGCTGGGTCCCGACAGCAGCTCAGGGGCTCGAACTCGTTGCTGGGGCTTTGGTGGTTGGTGTCCTCCTTGTTCTCCGATTTACACTTCAGATGGTATCCGTTCACGTCACGTCAGTTGAGGAATCCTCTGGGCTGTCAGCTGAAGATTCTCAGTTGTATCAGACAAAAACCAGGCTCCGTATGTATACAGAGTTGCTGGAACTTGCACATAGACCACTGTGGCTACTTAGCTACTGTGGGGAACCCAGTTATAACCCTGTCACATGGTTGTTGACCTGCGCACAGGAGATTAGTGGCCGAGCGCACAATAATTTCTTTGTTCTTTGTCCTAGTGTATTGATTCCTGGAGTAATTGTCCTGGTCTCCCGTGAGTCACATAGAATTTAGGAGAAGCAGAATAGAATTGGATTAGAATTAGGGAGGTGACAAAGATGAATGGTTCAATCTTTTTATGACAAGTATGTACCCAGATATATTAATTACTTGACAGATCTTGAGGATAGTTAGTTAATTGTTCCAGTTGTGGTCTCCACCAATATATGGCTGACAAAATTTTATAGGATAATTTGGTTAGGTTTGAGAGCATTACATGGACCCCAATGGACTTTTCATCACCATAGTTATTTTCCACATCTAAACTCAAAAGGCGCATTCTGGACATGATCGTAGGAAATGCAATATACATTCCAGTTTGTGTCATTTCTAAAGGTGTTTATTCTCCTAATGTTTCTTTGCCCAGTTCCACTGTTTCAGTATTGTAAAAACAGTTTTGCCCCCATACCTTTTCTTTGATCATATGTTTTGACTTTTATATTATCACTTAGTTTTGGAAAGAAGATACCCCAAAGATGTCCAAGAATTGTATGACACAATGAGACGATTTGCCAGGCTTTTGGGACCACTGGAGCACGACAAGTTCATTGAAAGTCATGCACGTAAGCCGTTTATTAAATCATCATTGTTACCTATGCTCTCAAAAAATATCTACATTCAGACATCAGCTTAATCTTAGAAAATATTAAAAACAAACATTAAAACATGTTCTACCATAGATTGATTTTATTTTATAATCATGCAGTAAGTACATTTTTTGGCCACAGTTTTATTTGGGAAGTGAAAAGTTCTGCTTGCATCTGCCCATTGTAAAAAAAAAAATCAGACACGATTAGCCTAAAACTGATATCTGTAAAGAAGTACTTGCCACAGTTTTCTGAGTGGTTATAGACTGTTTTAATTCTGTGTGACTAAATTAGGCTACACTTATAGTGACGGCGACAGTCGCTGGAAAATCATATAGAGATGACTTCCAGCGATCGCGACCAATCCGTCGCTCCGTCGCGCTTACTATAAGCGCACGCGACGGCGGCAATGCATTTGTTTTGCCGTCGCTGGCACTATAAGCGCAGCCTTAGTCTCACTAGCACTGCATTTTATGACATTGTGTTGCTATTTCATTGGTATCATCTTGGTACCTCTGGCAGTTACCTATGTTACATTGAAATGGAAGAGGTCCAGGATACGACTGACTTGATTTGACACCAAGAGACTTCCTTGATTTATTCCCGATATGCAAAACCAGGTGTGTAAAAATCAGAACCAAAACCACGTTCAAAACACAGAACATTTTTAGAATCAAAATTAAAAAAAAGCGTGTGACTGTGCATATCCTTTATCCTCTAAAGGGTTTATCAAAGGAAGGTGGCACTACTGACTTCTCGCCAGTTCAGGGACATCTAAAATAGAGAGTGTAAAATGTAATGTTTTTTTTAATGCATTCTGAAAATAAAGTAAACTTTGTCTTTTTTTTTTTTTTTTAAAGCTCTCCCTTCGTTGTCTGCTGTCCTTATTCTTAGAATTCAATATTCCAGATGTCTAAATATGTTTATTTTATGTCCTATTTACCAGTGGAATTTGAGCTGCACAGGGAGATCAAACGGTTGCAGGAATACAGGAGTGCAGGAGTCAAAACTTTTTGCAGTAAGTAGACGTTGTGTAAAACAGATGTAGGTTTTCCGTCGTTCTAATGACAATGCTACCTTCACTGATATTTCCATATCGTCTGTAATTGTAGGTATTGTGTACTGCAATACATTACTTTATCCAGAGTTTGTAAAAAAAAAAAAATGTAGCCTGTTATAATTTCATCTAGTTCTGTGAATGAAAAGATATTAAGATCAAGAAATGAGTGCTTCAAGGTGCGTACAACTTTATTTTTAGTATGCAAGTCATGCATTTTTCAACGTCTTAAAGAAGTAGTCGTGCCTAACCACTTTCTCTTCTTTAAATGGCATGGGAACCAGAGGGTCCTCTGGGGCTGAACGGATCCTGATTTTTATTTGTTAGCTCCTATGACCCCCAGATCCTTACATACTTACCGGTAAAGTTACCAGCTCCTGTTTTTTAAAGGGATTTAAATGGCTGTCCAATTGGAAGCCGTAACTGATCACTTTGCGGCTCCCTAATGGCCGGCGGGGTTTGGTGGCCACATTAATTTCCCCAGTAGGAGAGCAGACATAGATAACTTCACTGGTAAGTGCCTTGGAAACCAAGGGGTGGTCACAGAAGCTCAAAATAATGCAGTACGGCTTTGGAGGGACCAATTGTTCCCATGCTGAAAAACAAATCAATATTTAATACATTATATATAAAACAGTCATGCCATTTACCGTGTAAAGCAGCATTTCATCCTTCTTATAATAAGTGTTTGCACTTTGATACCAGGTGCAAAAATCTATGACCGTCTAAAGAAGTCTCGAGAAGAAGAACGCCTGAAAAGAACCGTGCTTTCCGAAGTCCTTCAATATATTCAAGATGGCAGTGCATGCCAACAGTGGCTTAAAAGACAAGCTGCTATGTATGTTTGCTAACATTGTGTGGTAATAGTATATATTTTTCAGTGACTTTATAAAGTTCTGCAATGTTTAGAGTTAGGCTACGTTTATAGTAAGGGCGACGCGAACGCGTGACGTCAGCCGTCACCGTTGTAATAGTGATTCCTGCTTATAGCGCAGGAGACGAGAGGGTGACCGGGGGGCGTGGCCGTGAGCGGTTCGCACTGATTGGCTGAACCGCTCATGTGCTGCTGACATCACGCACCGATAGCTGAGGAAGTAAAAATCCTTTGACTTCCAGCGATTGCGACCGGGTGACGTCAGCCGCCATGGTCGCACCCACTATTGGCACCCGCGACGGACTGCGTGCACTTGCTACGGTGCTGCGTAATGTCGCAGTCACCGTAGCCCTAACTATAAACGCAGCTTTACAGATTGTCTTGTAACTAATCTACATAATTGCATGTTATATATAATTTATATCTGAAACTGTGCCTAGCAGTGTACATATACTTTTACAGGCACCTTAAAGTGTTGTCCCAGATAGCTTAATATTTTGGTTCCTGTTGCTCCAGGAAATAGCCTGACTTTACCAATACCACAAGGAGCTGACTGTGTAACGCTGTCACTTTCAAAACTGTGATGTTACTTCTTGATCACTCCTTTTCCCTGTGGACATTCAATGTTTATTGATCTGTTGTGTGGAGATTATGTGGAATGCAGCTTTTTTTTTATGAAAGATGAAGATGTGCAGCTGATCTTTTGATATTTAGTATATTTTTATATATCCATACAGCAAAAATACTTAATATCTATCTCTCTCTCACGCGCTCTCTCTTCATTCTTAGCGACTCTGGTGTGCATCAGGCATTACCTGTTGTTTCCAGCTCAGGTAACGATCTTTCACATTTATATTCATTGTGATTATCTTATATATATGTCAGAATGTTTCTGTGTCTCATTCATGCCCAAACTACAGTATATACCTAGAAAAAACTAATTTGGAAGGATTACTTTATGTATCGAAATAAGGCGAACTGTCATGGTTTAGATCCTTTCGAACACTCCAAAGGGGGTGTTGCTAGGAACGTTGGGGTCCATGTGGGTCCACATCTAATATATATTTTAGAAAGCTGCCTGTCCGCTATGCATTTGGACACCTCTCAAGATATCGTAACCAAATTTTGCATGATGGTTCCTGAGATCGAGTAGCAGGTTTGTGTTTGTTTGGATACAGCTCGATACATTCTATTTTTAATACTATGAGTTATTACAATTTCTCTAAGCAAGTCAGCCACTGGGTCTTGTACCTGGCAGACTATGTATCTGGCACGTGACATCATACTGGTGACATGAGTCAGATAGCTATAAATTTTACACAGAAAGCAAGCAAACAAAGAAAGAGAGGAAGTCAGTTGGCATGTGAGGAGAAAGTAAAAATGTTGGAGGCGGAAAGAATTGGGGGCATCATAAGTTATTAAAGGAAAGGGATAGGAGGGAGAGAGATGGGGAGGGGATGAGGTTGGTTTCTTGTAATTCCTGGGTATTTTCAGCTAGTTCTTAAATATGACACACAAAAAGATTCTGAAAGTAGAAAATGGTCCGGTTACACCGGGTACTATAATTCTGCCATAATTTCTCAAACTTTTAAGGATTTTTTCTTTCCTGTTTGGGGTTTAATCTTGCATTTAAATTTTTTTTTTTAAATGTACCTCCTTGCTTGTAGAGATATTACAACATATTCTCCAAAGGATTCGATGGCAATGCTAATGAATCCTACTGGAAAATATTTCAACATATCTCACCAAAAATAACGATGACGCTGGCTACAAGTGTTTATCCCTTTAACTATCGACATGGTATAAAATGTCACTAATGTAATGTGGTGCTCCTCCACTTAGAGATTCCAGTGACATCATTATTGTTACCTTGCTGATGTCACTGGAATCTTGAACGGATTATTGCAGAGTTTCTTTTATGATACAATATTTATTGCTCTACTTATTTTTTTCCTTATAGCTTCCATCTATAACATATTGGTTGTCCTTTTATACTCTTTTGTACATCTCGCCGAGCTTGCCATCATATATTTCAACAATGTGGACGTGCAGTTCCCCCCACCCTGCCCCATTTGATCAACTTTTAAACACTTCAGCTTTGCAGTGGGTTAAAGTTATGTATAGTTTGTCCAATGTAGACCAGCTATTGTATACTGTAAAATTACTTGCTAATATGTAAATAGTTTATGACCAGTTACGTTAACAGTATGAAAAGCCACCAAAATTGGAAAGCTGCTTTGTTTACCCAACTATCTTTCTGCACAACAGGCAGGCGAAGTGCTCCACCCCTAGACCTAACTGGACTACCTGGCACAGAAAAACTGAATGAAAAAGAAAAGGAGGTATGATACTGAAGTCCAGCACTGCATTCTGATTATTTATTTTGGTTGCTTCATTCACACACTCAGTAGGCATTACTGAAAGAAAGCTAAATGGGACAGACCTGCAGTTGTAGTTTACACTTTTGCTTTTATATAATGGGTTACAGTACACATTTTCTATTTTCTTGGCAGTAATCAAAGGATTTCTCTTATGGGTGTCCGTATTATAGATAATGATAAAAAAAAATCTCAAATGGGTATAAAACCTGCCTTACCACATAATCGCACAGCATGCAGTGCTTCCACAGCAGCCAGGAATTGTGGATAATGAAATGCAAATGAGTAGTGCATCACTTTTTGCTCTGTCAACTTTAACGTGGATTTATTTTACGCTTATGCCTGTTAATACAACTCCTTCAAGTAAAGCTCTGGTGACGGAAGTGCATGGCCAGCAAACTCACTCACAGGCAGGTGGTTGCTGGCCTTTTGCATGTCATTACCCAGAATCCCTCGCTGCTGTGATTAAGTGGTAAGCCATGTTTTATAACCTGTGTGGGACATGAGTATGTGCTCACAAGTGTTTTTTAGGATTACTGTTTTCTGTACGGTGGAGCGTGTTTTGGAACTTTTGACAAAATATAAGGTACAGCAGGGCCCCGCTTTTCGGCGATCCGCCGATACAGCGGACCCGAGAAGGGGTCCGCCATCTTAGATCTTAAATCGCGCATGCGCAGAACGGGCGGTTGCGCCCGGCGCGCATGCGCAGAACTGGCGATTGTGCGCACATACTGTAGTTTGCGCGCGCAGACCATAGGTCGCGCATGCGCAGAACGGCAAACATGCCGATTTTGCGCATGCAAACACCTGAAAATCGCCGGATCCGTTTTCCGCTGATTTTCACTAAACGGCGGGCCCCTTGAACGGAACCCGCCGTATACCCGGGGCCCTCCTGTACAACAATATTCTTCTACGTCTCACGGCAGCCCACATCTGTGGGATCTTTGCTTCTTCCTCTAGGTTTTCAGAAGGGTTTTGATCTCGGGAGGAGTGGTTATAAATGGATCATCCACTTCCTCCGTTATCAGTGTTTTTGTCCTACCTGAAGGTAGAAGGGAAGGCTAGTTCTTTAGTTTTTGTTATTTTCGGAGACCTTCTCTAAGACTGACTTTCTCTGATGCGCCCTTCGACCTAATTAGGCTGACAGTAAAAGCCTTGGCTATATCGATTTTAGCAAGAAGGGCCTTCTGGCTGGAATTATGGCTGACTCGGCTCTAAAGCGCGTCTGTGTACTATTCCATTTCTCGGCTCATCCCTCTTCAGTCCAGAACTGAACACAATTGAGAGACACAGGAAGATTCATTCAGAGTTTCAGGAGGCATGGATAATAGTTAATTTTGGGGTAAACCATCAAACCGAGGAATACTGCAGCTCCAGTCTTCATCAAGAAGTTCTGCCTGGAAGAACGGAAATCATTCCTTATGGAAAAACATTGAAGTTTGTCCATCTCTGGGCTAGTGAACACAGATGAAATGGGTTCTCCAGACTCTTATCAAGTGAAAATGTGATTTTTTTTTTTGCTTTCCCATCGGAAAGATTTGTTCCGTCAAACTGCTTGTTCTCTAAAAAGTCAAGCAATGATGCAGGCATTCAACCAGTTACTACTTTTGAATGTGATTTCACAGACGTCTCCACGTGGAACCAAGTGACCAGAGCATTAGACGGAGTATTCCTGGATGTAGCGGAGCTTGTACAGTAGGTACACTTTTCCAGCGTCGGCACTCTGGAGCTCCATAGCTCCACAACAGAAGAGGACGGCACTTTCTTTATTTGCCTTAGACAACAACGGGAGACGGACAGAGAACATTAAACTGCTTTTTCTCTGTAGTGCATATCCGTACCAGTTCTCACTATATTGTCCGCTCTTCCCTACCCTGTCTGCCTATATCTCCTCATTCCACGTGGATCCAGTGCTACATTTGTTCTTATTAAAAACTGCAACTGTTTATCCAGATGTATTACAACATTGATACTATATACGGGACAGTGTGAGGTTTCCTTTCTCCCCCATGTGCTATTTTTTTTTGTAGCTGCAAGTAGTCTCTTTGTTTGCACTATCTTTTTACCAGCAGCAAGCTTCTATAGGGAGGAGCGCGGTATTATGTAGAGTTTCTCACTGATAAAAGAATGCAAGAAAGGTCAACATTGCATCCTTCAGTAAGAAGTTGTATGAAATGTTAGTACTTATGTTCTCCGCAATCAAGGCAGTGCCATGTGCCGGCCAGGAAGCATGGAGAGTCCTTGGAACTAAATCTGTCTTTTTTGAACAGATGGAGCAGCCCACTGGACCGAGAACTTTTGCTCTCTAGTCCAACAAAGATCTTGATCATTTCATTGGAAAAGCCAGAAAGTCTAGTCATAAGTCTAGTCATAAGAAAATGTCAAGTCATTACTACGGATGCCAGCCAACTAGGATGAGGGGAACATTTTAGTCAGTTGACTTTCCTGAGGTTTCCAGTGTCCTTTGATTGACAACAGTCAATTATTCTCAAAATCATGGCGATTTTCTTGACTCACAGATTTTCACGATTTAATAAGTGGTCGGCAACTCTGAGTTCAGTCCGACTACTCTTGTGGTTTATCTCTAAGCACAGAGTACAAGGAGTTCACGTAAGAGAAGTAAACAATGTGTTAAATTGGGCAGAGTGGGCTCCGACACAAATCTCAGCCATTCACATTGAAAGTGCATTAAATATTAAAGTAGACTTTTTGAGTCACAAGATGATTCTTCAAGAAGAATGGTTGTTGAACCACCACCGGTGGTTTTCAACAACTAGTTCAAAGATGGGGGCCACACGCAGCAATGCAAATGTTCCTATATGTTACTCCAGAAATGGAGTACAATTCAGTCCATCTAGACATAATGTACAATGCAGTCCATCTAGACATAATGTACAATTCAGTCCATCTAGACATAATGTACAATTCAGTCCATCTAGACTTAACGATGACCTGAAACTTCAGACTTGCCTGTGTATTTTCTCTTTCCCATGATTTCCAGGGTTCTACAGAAGATCAGACTGGATGGAACAAATGTAAATGCAATACTGTAATTCCGTTCTGACAACACAGTGAATTATTATTTACAGAGGTGACCAATCTAGCTGCACAGCCTCCTTGCCAACTTCCATTCAGAGAAGGTCTCGCTAGAACTGATTAGTCTATTTGGATTTGGAGAGACTGATGGAATTTAAGATGAGAAGGTTAACGGGGGGGAGAGGGGAGAAGGGAAAGAGAGATTCCTCAGTCTGACATTCATACATTTCTTGAGCCTTGTGTACTGTCCTGGGAGTGCAAGAATCATAAAGAAGCTCTGGAGAGAATTTCTATCCAGAGTATCTTAATTTCTTGTTGAATCCTGCTTGTAGGAAATCTAAGTCCCTATTCAATGAGGGTACAGATTCCTGCAATTGGCGCTTTTAAAGGTGATTCTGTATCCTCACACTCGAGTAATGAGATCTATCGCAACTATTTTCAAGCTTAGACCATTAATTAAGAGGATGGTTCTCCCATGTGATCTTTATTGTTGAAATCAGACTGAGGAAAGGTCGTTTTTGTTAACAGTACAGTATGTGTCTAAAGAAACAGTAATTGAATGTTAACACTAATTAGATTTTCTTGAATGCTGTAAGAAGGTAACAGCATTAACTGCATCAACCACTCAAAGCAAACTACAAGGACTCTTAGGTTATATTTTCAACCTTTTTTTTTTATTTATGAGTGCCGATCTACTGTGTTTCTTGTATGTGTATGTATGCCTAATGGAAGAGGCCTAGGAACAGAGCATCAACTGACTAACAATGAATAGATTGAAAAGGTATATTTGGTGAGTGCAAGCTCCAACTTTTTTTTTTTTTTGGGGGGTGTGGCTATATTTTACCATGACCCCTTACAGACGCCCTTACCATACCCATAACACCCTCCTGCTCTTTGTCTATTCTCCCTACTTACCACTTCAATTGTAAGCCTCATTTTCCTAATGTCTGATTTTATGTATGAAGCGCTTATTCCTATTATGTCACGTGTCTTACTGCTGTAAAGCGTTATGGAAATGGATGGTGCCATATCAATGAATATATACATTCACAAATTGATTAAAAGATAAATGTGATGAGCTCAAGCGTAAAACGTATAATGTAAACCTAAGATTTATTTTATAGCATTTTATAATATACTTACCTCAATGCGTTTTTTTTTTTTTTTTTTTTTTTTTTTTTTTCCTTTTCCTTTTACAAATTTCTATCTGTGGGGAGAGGATTGTTCCATTGGAGACGTGTACAGTTGCAACCTAGTCTGGACTGTGCCAGCTGGCATTGTAAAGGGAAACAGAGTGGGCTTGTTCAGAGGATTTTTTTGTTTTCGTGAGAAGGAAAGAATTTAATTTGTTTTGTCTAGTACGTGGCTTACGCATCAATTTGGGCAAGTCAGCAGCCTGGAGAAAGTCAAATTGTTTATCCTGTGTTCTGGTCCCAGGAAGGTCTATTGCCATGTGGTTGAAAACCATCATGCTTGAAGCCTACAGTAGGACAGAAACCAGATCCCCACTCTCTGAAAGTTCACTCTGAGAGAAGTTTCTACATCTTGGTTGGAGAAGGCAAAAGCATTTCCACTGAAAATTTGTAGGGTATCTACTGGTTCTGATTTTTCATACAGTCGTGAAGCACTACAAGATTGATGTAGAAAGATATTTTTTTTTTCTTTGGTCGATGCAGCTGGGAGGAAGGTGCTTCATGACGTTATTTTGTCCATACCCATTTTCTGAGTATTCCTGTGGGATTTCCCACAAGCTGCTGCAGTTGGATGCAGAACAAAACCTTTTGTTATCAATATTCTAATTTTTTTTTTTGTAGTCCATTTCAGGGCAGCGCATACAAACTTTTCCCACCCTTTGTGGGGTACCTTTTTTGTATCTGGTATTTGTGTTATTGCTCAGAATGACGGTCAAGAATGGGGGTGGGGAAGAGTCTTTTATAGCCACTGGAGATGAGATAATCCTTATGTCCTACCTGCCGTGAATGGACTAGGAGAATATCTGTAAGGAAATTCCGTTTTTGTACGTGTATTAATGTAACATGGTATGACGAGGAACCAAGGTGGGTAAATACCATCAGTGGATGTTGCTATAAGAGTATTGACCAAGGTGTTATGTATATGGTATGTACTCTTACAGCAACATCCACCGATAATATTCAGTAACCTACTGAACATGTACAAAGTTGCTCAGAAGTGGGTTGCCAAGAGATTGAATGCCTAATTAATACAAGGACCAGTAAAGATGGTAAGATCTTTTGTATTACATTTATTAGCTGCAGCATTTTATATTAATTAAAATGAGTTTAGCTTTTTAAGAGCAGTAAATTAATGTTATGCATGATTTGTAATACAATAAATCAATGTGGGAATGTTATTGAATGTATTGTAAAAATAGTACGGTTCATTGGATGTCTAGTGTAAAATGCCTACCAGTGATGTATTTTTTGCTGAAATCCATGTATTGATAATGTCAAGGAGATGCACTGAACGTTGTCAAAGCTGTATTCAATATAGGACACTTATCCAGTTTAATTCAAGGAAGTTAATGTCTGAGCTTTGAGCAGAATAAAAAAACTGATTAGATGGATCAGAGATCATCCAGATGTAGAAATTAAGCACCTATGATTGCTGCTAAGTAACATATTGAATGTCGAAAGTCCTGGTAATGGCAAATTCAACTATTAACAAGTTAGTTGTCCCTTTTTAAAATTTATTTATCTATTTTTTGCGGTTTCCCGTTTTTGTTAGTTTTATTTGAAGTCCATGCTAGACCGATTCAGCCAAACTTTACTTTTAGTACGTAAAGCATTATTGTAAACTATTTTCTGCACTACTTTTGTTAAGTAAACATGAAAACAGTTGTCCAGCTTGAGTTTTTATCAACTATTTTTAATTTGAGCGTTAAGTCATGGTTTCAAATGATTTTAAAATGGCATGGTTAGAATGTGTATTTATTTAAATAGTTTTCAAAAATTGTTGGTAAAATACAGCAATCTATGCCAATTGAATTTGTACTGTTTGTCTTGCAGCTCTGTCAGATGGTGAGACTGGTCCCTGGAGCCTACCTAGAATATAAAGCAGCACTAATGAACGAGTGTAAGAAGCAAGGAGGCTTACGGTTGGCACAAGCTCGAGCACTTATCAAGATAGATGTTAACAAGACCCGTAAAATCTATGATTTTCTAATACGAGAAGGGTTCATCATGAAACCTCAGCCATAACAGGAATCTGTTGAAGTCGCTTCTGTGAAACAATGAGAACTTCTAGATTGCCACCTTTAAGTTCTGCTAACCATGAGACTTGGTGGAGATTGTATTCCTCAGTAAATTTGAGTGAAAGGTGGCGTCTCTTTTATGTAGTGAATTATTTTAAATCCACTAGACGTGTAGGTGACCGGGCTGCAATATTGTGGTACTAGCCAACATGTCATAAGACCATGGTGCAGAATAAGGTCACCAGCACTCCACTAAATTTGACACTTTAATTGCTAATCAGATGAGTTAGGTTTTAGTTTTAATTGCGCTTGTTGAATTGCCCCTTTTGCTATCAGGGAGGCCAACTTAAAGACATGTGAATGTGGTCTCTGTAGGTACTAGTGTGTCACGTTGCATGAGTAAGGTGGAGGAAGCTTTGCTGCCACGCCGCAAACGTTGTACTTTATATGAAGGATGAATTGGAGTTCCTATTTCAGGACTGTTTCAGTTGTTTTCAAAAGAAATAGTATCATCTGTTTATATACAGATTTTCTTTTGATTGTTTGATGTAATATCAGAATTGTTTTGCATTAGCATGGGCAGTTTAAATTTGGTGTACCTTTCTTTCAATAAAACGAGTAAACCATGGCTTCTAACAAAAGGCACAAAAGCATTTCACACACATTCTTGTAAAATGTGGGACTTCGACACAATGACAGCAACAGAGAAGTGCGTTTTGATGTACTACTTTTTTGAAACGAGGTTGCGTCAGATGTAGGAAACGTTCTTACACCTTTTCAGAATTTTTGGACATACACCACTTGAGATCTGGCATATTTGTGGTGCAAATAAGAGGGGAAAAAATGGCGTGCCGAATTTGATACATCCCATTGCAATATGTACACTATGTAAATCCTGCTACTGACACTTCCTAGGTCACAAGCTGGTGCATGCAGGGCAAAATTTGAGCAAAGTACTTTGATACATGGACGCTGGATGAAAATGCTCCGGTTTTGCACCAGTGTTGCCGTGACACACAGACCCAATAGTGTTGGGATTTCTTGTAAGTACTAATTCTAGTATTAGTGTGTAAAAAGTATATGTATAGTCTTGTTTTAATCGAGTAAATGTGTTGTCTTGCTAAGATGTTTGTTAAAACACATTGACATTTCAGATGTCTGAGCCATAATTGATGTGTAAAAACGTAACCCTGTTGCTGATGAAATGTCTTTAAGAAAGTACAGTTCTCTACTCTTTGCAATATGTATTACTTATTCCTCCCTGCCCATACCTGTGAGGGGACAGGGTGAGGATGAAACGCTGCAAATAATAAATTAAACAAACCTTATAATAGGACTGTGGAAAACAAAAGCTGCATTTAAGATGTCTTGATCTCAAGCGACCAAGCAGGTAGAGCTCCTACTTTAGTCCAATATGTGCTATAAGATCCTGCAATGCAGTGCATGAACCATCAGAAAGCCAAGTAAAACAGGACTGTTCAAATGGCAGACTTGAGTAATGTTATGGACTTTGATTCGACTTTGTCTGGAGCACAATAGAAGGCCCTACGATTTGCCACCTAATTCTCTTCTCCACAACACTAGGGACAGCCATGTGCTTGATTGCATTGACCCAACAAGTTAACTTGAGTGAATCTTTGGGAAAAATAGCTGAGTAGGCTTGAAGGGAAGAGTACAGATAGATATAAAATTGTGCACTAAAAATTGTGAATAACAAATCAATAATAAATGTGAGAAGTGTGATAAAATAAAATCACAACTACAAAAAAGAATACATGACCTTAGTGATGGAAATATAAACTAAGTTGGTTGCTGATCAGATGGGATGGCTCAGCATAACAGGAACTAAAAAAATGAAAAAAAGGGCCCACAACTCAGTGTAGTAAATAATGTAATATTTAGTGAAAAAAGGTGGAGGTAAGTAACACACGTACAGGACAGATAATACTTAAAAGCATGTCATGCATGGTACCATAGACAGGCAATGTAGTCGCACAGATGGACACCGGAGTAAGCTGCTGGCTTAGATGTAGACTAGTCTTTTCCTCCAGATGACGTGCAGACACAGTCCAGGTTCCGGAACAGCAGGAGAAAAGGATCAAAACATCCAGAAGGTCACGGGAGTAACTGGTGAGGGCTCGCACAGCAATATAGAGACCTGTAGCGCAGCCGGTGAGCACCGGTACACAGCTCGCGCTGTGGGGTGAATGGCGGCTCAGATCCACACCTGCACAGGTGAATAGCTAGTTGCTGTTTACTACAGTTGTGATGTCAGATGACAAAATTGTCCTGATGGCACAGTTACCATTTAATACGGCACCGGAAAGTCCTGCTCTACTGGCTAGTAGCAGAGCTTACCGTATAAGCAGAGGGCAAAGCTACAAGGCGTCACACTCCAGCACTAATTAAAGTGCAAGGATAATAACGTCCAAACAAAGCCACTAATTTCTTCACGGATAAAGCAACAAACTGCTCAGAAGCCACAATAAGAGATACATTTCTAGAAGATGAAACTGGCATAAACAAAAAACCATCAAACATGTTTCGTAGGAGCAAATCTACTTCATCAGGGAGTTCCTGTACTGTACATGGAGTACTGTACATTGCCTGTCTGGTACCATGCTGGTTTATGCATGACATGCTTTTAAGTATTATCTTTCCTGTACGTGCGTTACTTTCCTCCACCTTTTTTTCCACTAAATATTAAATTATTTACTGCACTGATTTGTGCGCTTTGTTTCCTTTTTTTTGAAGGGAAGAGACATGTACAGAGCAAAGTACAGATGTAACAGGTGTTGTAGCGGGACACTATGCACAAGCGGGAACAGACGCCATTGGAAAAATGTTTAGCCGAAAAAAGGGTGGAGTGCGCCAGCAGGTGCTTTAATTCCTTCTGCTCCTATATCTAATATAGAAAAAAGGAGTGATGTACATTTCATTATAAAGCAAAGCAGAGGTTTTTTTTTCCACTTTATTCAGTGTTGCTTCAAGAAGGGGCTAATATTCGACAGACTTTCCTCTTGTTTGTTTTCAGAAATATTTCAGCAAATCGGTGTACAGGGATATGAATCGGTGTCCAAAGCCCTGTGTCACCTTGTAAAATTGTGTTTTGGATATGGGTGCAATAAAATGAAAACAAAAACAACCAATGTTTTTTTTGTTTGTTTTTTTGTCTTGCCATGTTTATGCCCCAAAACTTTTGTCACTTAAGAGGTGCAAGAGGAGATATTGAAAGCAATGCCTTCAACTAAACGTCAAACTACACAGAAGTGAATGTACGTGTGCCTCTGCATGGATGGAGAAAAAGTAGATGGGGTAGGTCACAGAAGGCATGGTTTATTTCCTTGGGGTCTTGTTGAATGCATTGCTTTTTTACATGTGAGTGGAAATGTAAGTGATACCTACATCTCATTTGCACAAACTTAATGTCCCGTTACTATAGCATAACAGTGCATTATTTTCATTATGTGATGTTATGCCAGTCATTAGGGCACTCTTATCCAGGCTCCGAAATATGACTTTTGCTGAGGGGAGAGGGAAATAACGCTATGTTACTTGGCGTTACAGGGCATTTGCAGCATCTGTATGTCTATTTCAGTGTCTAGATGGGACTAATGCAAAGTTTAAGTATAACAACGTTATGTTGTTTTAAGTCCTCACATTAACCTTAACAGAGTGTTTAGTTATTATAACATTGCATATCCACATTGGCATGACTGACTGAAAATAATAGACTACTCTCAGACCCCTTATGTTACGAGGTCCTAAGAGAGGACCCAACAATCAGATACAACAAGGAGCTACTAGATATCCTTAATGAAGGTCTGAACAGCAAACTAATCTCCAAAAGGGAACATCAAGGCATCTGGAACAAAACACCAACGATATCCACCTTCTATAGTGTACCCAAAATACATAAAGGTACGACACCGCCACCAGGAAGGCCAACTGTATCAGGCCTAGGAAATCTTAGCGAACAAGCCAGTGTGTACGTTGACAAAATACTACTTCCCCTAGTTGTGTCCCTTCCATCCTATCTGAAGGACACTAAGGACATTTTGTCACATATTAATGATGTAGTGATTGATGACGAAACACTTCTCATCACCCTTGATGTCGAGTCACTAAATACTAGTATTCCACACAAGGCAGGAGTACAGGCTGTAGCCTACTTCCTTTCCTCAAGGTGACTCCTATATACAGAACACAACAACTTTACCATCAAGCTGTTGGAATTTATCCTGACAAGGAACTACTTTTCATTCAACAACAAGCTCTACCACCAGATACAGGGCACTGCGATGGGGACAACATGTGCCCCATCGTATGCCAACCTGTAACTGGGATGGTGGGAGGAAAAAGTAGTCTTTGGAGAGGAAAACAATACATACACGGCCCACATACTACTATGGGCTTGGTTCATTGATGATATTGTTGTCCTGTGGAGGGGCAGTAGAGACACATTCAAGGATTTTGTGGCAAAGCTCAACCAAAATCAGAATAATCTCGAGCTAAGATATGATATAGGAGGGGACAAAATAGTCTTTCTGGACCTGGAAATAACTAAGGGCATGGGAGGACAAATAGAAACCACTGTGCATAGGAAAGCCACGGCATCTAATAGCCTGCTCCATGCCAGTAGTCATCACCCCCAACCGCTAATAACCAGTATTACCATCGGCCAATTTCTTCGAGTCAAAAGAAACTGTACCACAGAAGCTGAATTCAAGAAACAGGCCAAATTGATGAAAGACCGGTTCAAAGAGAGAGGCTACAGTTCCAACTGTATAAAGAGGGCATACCACCGAGGCAAATACACTACACGCTCATCCCTCTTAGCAGGTAAAAGTACTCAACAAAGGGAGAAACTCATATACAACCCATAGGTACTTATAATAACCAATGGTGGCCAATCCACACAGTACTAAGGCGACATTGGCATGTTCTACGGGAGGACAATGACTTATGTGAGGTCCTACAAGTAAAACCGTCGAAGAGCAGCCAACTTAAAAGACCTCTTAGTACATAGCCACTATAAACGAGAGGAGCGGTCAACATAGCTAGAGAGAAGACAAAATGGGAATTTCAGATGCCAAGGATGCATGGCATGCCAGTACATGCAAGTTACGAACAAGTTTGGCAACTGGAACGACACACAGTCCTGGACAATGCGAAATTTTACTAACTGTAAAACAACAGGAGTAATCTACCAAATTGTCTGCACATGTAACAAAAAAGACATAGGAAAACCTTCCGCCAACTCAGGAGGAGAGTCTTAGAGCATATAGGGGATATCAAAAACAAACGTGATACCCCCTTTGCAAAACATGTCAATATCCATCACGATGGCGACCTCTCTAACCTAAAGTTCAAAGGAATAGATCACATTCCTGAAAGCATCAGAAGGAGACTGGAATAATAACCTCCCGAGGAGAGAATCCAAATGGATATACTCACTGGGGACCAGATCTCCTCATGGCTTAAATGAAAGCTTTGTCTTTTCACCTTTCATCTAACCAGCAACTGTAATTGGGACAATTTTGAACATACCCATTAAACATGTATGATCTACTTACCTTATATGTGGATGTCGATGTGGTCTGACCTGAGAGGGCATTCCTTTGGTGTATGCCTCATCATGTAGACCCTAAACATACAAACACACGCATAAATATACAGTATATCTCCAACATGTATAACAAACATCATTGTTGATCTTAATTACCATTAAAGTAGAACAATGTAGTTCTACAGAGTAGAAAAAGCAGGATATTCAGCGCTCGTGCTGTATTGAAATGTGGATAGTCCCTTTGCAGCATGCACATAAAGCGTCTCCCCAAAAGCTCCTACTTAAGGTGATCCCCCCTGAAAAGGGGGGAGGGCACCCTGCAAAACAAAGTGAAAAAAATGCACAAATGCGCACCAGGGATTAGTAATAGGTAATTTATTAAAAATGTACACAAATAATGAGGGGATCCAACCCCACCTCAGATGAAAGGTGCTTAGCCTTTCATCTGAGGTGGGGTTGGATCCCCTCAGTATTTGTGTACATTTTTAATAAATTACCTATTACTAATCCCTGGTGCGAATTTGTGCATTTTTTCACAATGTAGTTCTACAGTTGTCACAATAGAGGATAATTATATTCTTTTGTACACATACATACATACATATATACATGCATGCTGACTAGTGATCATATCATGCAAATTATCAGTAGCCATAGGGTTCATTCATATCAAGTGAACTAACATTTAGACACTACTTACAATACTAATTCAGCAGCAATTCTGTATATATAATAATATAAAAATGCAGTGACCCGGCGCTAGAAGTGACAACAATACCCCAGTCCAATGATATGTCCATATAGATTGGGAAAGTTCTCTTAATGTTCCAATTGAAAACGAAGTGGTGGTTCAGTTGCTAGCTGGTGCTTCAAAATTCCTCCTGCAGTATAATAGACAAAGGGAAAGAAACCATTGCGCAGCCACAAGTACCAACAGACTCCTCCAAAAAGGGCTTAAAAGTAATAAACTTACAAAAGTATTGTGTCTATGTTCATTTGAGAGAATCTGTGCTTTTACCAACTTCTTCTCCTGGACCTCACGAATCCCCCGTGTTGTCAATCATACGTCAGCTCACTCTCCTGTTAACTCACAGCCTGATCACTCAAAGGTGATCTCCGTGGGTTCCCGGAATGGAAATGACATAGGAGATGATGGTGCAGATTGCTAAAAACTTTAATGACATTAAAAACAGTAAAAAAACAGCCAAAGGCTTACTCACATAAACCGCGCTGTTACAGAACTGACAACGTGCCGTCCGCAGCTTGTTAAGGTGAGGGGTAGTGAACACTGGGCTGATCGCGCTCTCACTGCTCTCAGTTCCAGAGACTACCGCCTGTCTCCGCTCAACACACTGACATCACACGATGTCGCCCCCTCCAATCTCCTTGCTACCGGACCCTTCAGTCTCAACTCCTCCCTCTCCAAACGCATTTCGTGACTCAAAGTGGTCACTTCATCAGTGGTGAGGGGGAGTTCCTAACTACTGGTGTATTTATACCATTGAGGGCGACACCCACCCCCTTGGGACCAATTGGCAATTAATACAATAAAAATGAAATGAAATACACCCATAATTTGCAACACGATTATTGCCACTAGGGAGACAAGCCCTGGGATTAAGTGGCTGTGTATCAGGCATGAATAGGTGATAATACTACATTCCAACTAATAAAAAATTTATAATATAAACAATTGGATTATTGATACACAAATTCTTAACTAGATGTATGTTAATACATGTTGATGAATGTAAATGAACACAGACAAGTAAATCTGGCGAGGACAGAGATTGCTCAATCTGCCAAAAAAGAGGCCAGATCAAAATCTATATTTAGGCCATGGGGTGACAGGGTCCTCAAAGTATAGATCCAAAAGGTCTCCCTTTTGGATAAATAATTGAGTCTGTCACCCCCTCTCCAATTGGCTTTTGGGCACTCTATGCCCCTACAGATAAGTCCCTCTGGGTTCTGGTTGTGTTTGATTTTGAAGTGGTTGGAGACACTGTGTGTCTCCAAACCTCTTTTAATATTGTATACATGTTCTGCCAGCCTACGTTGGTTGCAGCACTCTCCCAGTCCTCCCCACGTATTGTAGTCCGCAGGGGCATTCCAATAAATATACACAATATCTACTTTTGCAATTAATGAATGTGTCTATGTTATAGCTGTTACCTGTCACAACTGATTGGAATTTACTGCTCTTAATACTATAGGAACACCCTATGCATTTGCCACACGTGAAATAGCCCTTTAAATTGGCTAGCCACATTGTGGTTTTATGTTTAGGCCCACTGAGGGGGCAACTAGGTGCTATCTTATTTTTTACATTTTGGGCACGTTTGTAAACAATTTGAGGATATTTAGGTGAAAAAGTATTTAAAATTGGATCTCTAAGGAGAATCCCCCAATGTTTACTAATGATTTTCTTTATTTCGGGGGCCATACTGTTATATTTAGTAATAAACGGGATAAATTCTCTTTGATTATTTATTTTAGTTTTTTGAGGGTTAATGAGAGATAACCTATCAACATCTTTGACGGTGCGCAGGGCTTTATTGACTTTATCCCTATTGTAATCTCTCTCGATGAATTTGTCTCTGAGAGAATTTAACTGGTCTATACAAACATGATCCTGTGAGCAATTTCTTTTGATTCTTAGGGCCTGCCCTTGGGGGATATTTTGTATCCACTTTGGGTGGTGATGGCTTGAAGCCAAAAGGTACTTGTTTGCATCCACCTCTTTATGGTATGTTTTGGTGTGTACCAAGTTATTTTCCACATATAGGGTCAGGTCCAAGAAATTTATGCTCTTGCGGTCACTACTAAATGTAAATTTGTTGTTGAAGGGATTATCATTTAAATATAATTTGAACAAATCTAGGTCTTCCACTGTACCTCTCCAGACACACAGCACATCGTCGATGAATCTTTTCCAGAGCACCAGGTTTGCACCATATGGGTTGTTCCATATATAGCCACGCTCCCACATGGCCATGAATAAATTAGCGTAGCTGGGTGCAAACCTGGTGCCCATCGCAGTACCGCATGTCTGGAGGAAGTACTCTCCATCATAATTGAAATAGTTGTGTGAGAATGTGATTTATTCCCCCCAGTATGAAAGATTTTAAATTCTCCTCAACATTGACATCACCCTCTAGTGTTTGCTGGATTGCTCTTAAACAAACATGGTGCTGGATGGCAGTATACAAAGACACCACATCACATGTGACCCATACTGTGACCCATGTTCGTCCCATTTCAAACCCTGAATTCAATACATGGGAGGTGTCTCTCAAATAGGAAGGGATTTCTAACACATACTTCTGTAATACATGGTCTAGAAATTTACTCAAATTGGACGTGAGAGAGCCAATGCCTGATATAATTGGGTGGCCGGGGGGTCTGGTTGGATTCTTGTGAATTTTTGGAATGAAGTAGAACACTGGTATTCTTGGATTTTTGACCATCAAAAAATCTAGTTCTTGCTTGGTGATCACTTCATCCTCAAATCCCTTTTCTATAATAAGAGACACCTCCCATGTATTGAATTTAATTCAGGGTTGAAATAGGACGAACAATCGGTATGGGTCACATGTGATGTGGTGTCTTTGTATACCGCCATCCAGCACACACAGAGAAAGAGAGACACACAGAGAAAGAGAGACACACAGAGAAAGCGAGAGAAGGAGAGACACACACTGAGAGAATGAGAGACAAAGAGAGTGCGACAGAGAGCGAAGAAGAGTGCGACAGAGAGGGAGAAGGTGACAGAGAGAGGGCGACACAGGGAGAGGGTGACACAGGGAGAGGGAGAGGGAATTAGGGAGAGGGAGGGTGACAGGGAGAGGGGGAGGGTGACACAGGGAGAGGGTGACACAGGGAGAGGGATGGTGACACGGAGAGGGAGGGTGACACGGAGAGGGAGAGGGTGACACAGGGAGAGAGAGGGTGACACAGAGAGAGGGAGAAAGTGACACGGAGAGGGAGAGGGTGACACGGAGAGGGAGAGGGTGACACAGGGAGAGGGTGACACAGGGAGAGGGAGAGGGAGGGTGACACAGGGAGAGGGAGGGTGACACGGAGAGGGAGGGTGACACGGAGAGGGAGGGTGACACAGGGAGGGAGAGGGTGGGTGACACAGAGAGGGAGGGTGACACAGGGAGAGGGGGAGGGTGACGGAGAGGGTGACAGGGACGGAGAGGGAGAGAGGGTGACAGAGGGAGAGGGTGACACATGGAGAGGGTGAGAGGGAGAGGGTGACATAGGGAGAGGGAGGGTGACACAGGGAGAGGGAGGGTGACACAGGGAGAGGGAGGATGACACGGAGAGGGTGGGTGACAGGGAGAGGGTGGGTGACAGGGAGAGGGAGGGTGACACAGGGAGAGGGAGGGTGAAACGGAGAGGGAGGGTGACGGAGAGGGGGAGGGTGACACAGGGAGAGGGAGACACAGGGAGAGAGAGGGAGAGGGTGACACAGGGAGAGAGAAGGAGAGGGTGACACAGGGAGAGAGAGGGAGAGGGTGACACAGGGAGAGAGAGGGAGAGGGTGACACGGAGAGGGAGAGGGTGACACAGAGAGAGGGAGAGGGTGACACAGGGAGAGGGAGGGTGACACGGAGAGGGTGACACGGAGAGGGTGACACAGGGAGAGGGAGGGTGACAGGGACAGGGAGAGGGTGACACAGGGACAGGGAGAGGGTGACACAGGGACAGGGAGAGGGTGACACAGGGACAGGGAGAGGGTGACACAGGGAGAGGGTGACACGGAGAGGGAGAGGGTGACACAGGGAGAGAGTGAGAGGTTGACACAGGGAGAGAGGGAGAGGGTGACACAGGGAGAGAGGGTGAGGGTGACACGGAGAGGGAGAGGGTGACACGGAGAGGGAGAGGGTGACACGGAGAGGGAGAGGGTGACACAGGGAGAGGGAGAGTGAGGGTGACACAGGGAGAGGGAGGGTGACACAGGGAGAGGGAGTGTGACACGGAGAGGGTGACACAGAGAGAGGGAGAGGGTGACACAGGGAGAGGGTGACACACTCACAGACACACAGACACCCAGTCTCACTCAGACAAACTCACACATACACACAGTCTGTCACTCACACACACAAACACTCACCCGTAAGGCAGGGGGTCGCACATGGCAGCAGTGGGGCCTCCGCACGGCAGGAGGGTCTCTGGAAGGCAGGAGGGGTCGCACATGGCAGCTGGGGCCTCAGCATGGCAGGAGGGCCTCTGCAAGGGGCCGCGTCCCCTCCAGAGGCGGACGCCGACGTATTCCCTGATAGAATGGAGAAGGGCTGGTAGGGGATTTCCCCTGCTTAGACCGAGAAGGGAGTAGCACCGGGTTAGGGGATTTCCCCTGCTTAGAGCAGGGAGAGGCACGCGTGGGGTGAGGGGTGGGGTCACGGAGGCTGGGAGAGATTGGTGTGAGGGGGGGTGGTGGTGGATGGCCCGATGGGAGGGGGTGGTGGATGGCCCGATGGGAGGGGGTGGTGGATGGCCCGATGGGAGGGGGTGGTGGATGGCCCGATGGGAGGGGGTGGTGGATGGCCCGATGCGAGGGGGTGGTGGATGGCCCGATGCGAGGGGGTGGTGGATGGCCCGATGCGAGGGGGTGGTGGATGGCCCGATGCGAGGGGGGGTGGCTGGCCCGATGGGAGGGGGGGTGGATGGCCCGATGGGAGGGGGGGTGGATGGCCCGATGGGAGGGGGGGGTGGATGGCCCGATGGGAGGGGGTGGTGGATGGCCCGATGGGAGGGGGTGGTGGATGGCCCGATGGGAGGGGGTGGTGGATGGCCCGATGGGAGGGGGTGGTGGATGGCCCGATGGGAGGGGGTGGTGGATGGCCCGATGGGAGGGGGTGGTGGATGGCCCGATGGGAGGGGGTGGTGGATGGCCCGATGGGAGGGGGTGGTGGATGGCCCGATGGGAGGGGGTGGTGGATGGCCCGATGGGAGGGGGTGGTGGATGGCCCAATGGGAGGGGGTGGTGGATGGCCCGATGGGAGGGGGTGGTGGATGGCCCGATGGGAGGGGGTGGTGGATGGCCCGATGGGAGGGGGTGGTGGATGGCCCGATGGGAGGGGGTGGTGGATGGCCCGATGGGAGGGGGTGGTGGATGGCCCGATGGGAGGGGGTGGTGGATGGCCCGATGGGAGGGGGTGGTGGATGGCCCGATGGGAGGGGGTGGTGGATGGCCCGATGGGAGGGGGTGGTGGATGGCCCGATGGGAGGGGGTGGTGGATGGCCCAATGGGAGGGGGTGGTGGATGGCCCGATGCGAGGGGGGGCGGATGGCCCGATGGGAGGGAAGGGGGGTGACAGATGGCCCTGCAGGGGCCTGAGGCGTGGAAGGGGCTGGCTGCCGGAAGGGGGAGGAGTGGAAGCGCTGAGGAGGGAAAGTTGCTGAGAGAGCCGGAGGCGGGGTAATCTCCACCAACATGAACCCGCCTCCGGCTTTTTTTTTTTTTTTTCCTCCAGTGCGGGAAAAACAGCAGCGCGAGCGCGGGAAATTTAAAAAATACACGTGTGCTGCTTGGGTCAATATTTACTCGCCCGGGGGTTAAATCCACACGCCCCGGGCGTGTAAATGTATATAATTGTCGAACACTGTTTATTGGAATGCCCCTGCGGACTACAATACGTGGGGAGGACTGGGAGAGTGCTGCAACGTAGGCTGGCAGAACATGTATACAATATAAAAAGAGGTTTGGAGACACAGTGTCTCCAACCACTTCAAAATTAAACACAACCAGAATCCAGAGGGACTTATCTGTAGGGGCATAGAGTGCCCAAAAGCCAATTGGAGAGGGGGTGACAGATTCAAATATTTATCCAAAAGGGAGACCTTTTGGATCTATACTTTGAGGACCCTGTCACCCCATGGCCTAAATATAGATTTTGATCTGGCCTCATTTTTGGCAGATTGAGCGATCTCTGTCCTCGCCAGATTTACTTGTATGTGTTCATTTACATTCATCAACATGTATTAACATACATCTAGTTAAGAATTTGTGTATCAATAATCCAATTGTTTATATTATAAATTTTTTATTAGTTGGAATGTAGTATTATCACCTATTCATGCCTGATACACTGCCACTTCATCCCAGGGCTTGTCTCCCTAGTGGCAATAATCGTGTTGCAAATTATGGGTGTATTTCATTTTATTTTTATTGTACAGTATTAATTGCCAATTGGTCCCAGGGGGGTGGGTGTCGCCCTCAATGGTATAAATACACCAGTAGTTAGGAACTCCCCCTCACCACTGATGAAGTGACCACTTTGAGTCACGAAACGCGTTTGGAGAGGGAGGAGTTGAGACTGAAGTGTCCGGTAGCAAGGAGATTGGAGGAGGCGACATCGTGTCATGTCAGTGTGTTGCGCGGAGACAGGCGGTAGTCTCTGGAACTGAGAGCAGTGAGAGCGCGATCAGCCCAGTGTTCACTACCCCTCACCTTAACAAGCTGCGGACGGCACGTTGTCAGTTGTTCTGTAACAGCGCGGTTTATGTGAGTAAGCCTTTGGCTGTTTTTTTACTGTTTTTAATGTCATTAAAGTTTTTAGCAATCTGCACCATCATCTCCTATGTCATTTCCATTCCGGGAACCCACGGAGATCACCTTTGAGTGATCAGGCTGTGAGTTAACAGGAGAGTGAGCTGACGTATGATTGACAACACGGGGGATTCGTGAGGTCCAGGAGAAGAAGTTGGTAAAAGCACAGATTCTCTCAAATGAACATAGACACAATACTTTTGTAAGTTTATTACTTATAAGCCCTTTTTGGAGTCGTCTGTTGGTACTTGTGGCTGCGCAATGGTTTCTTTCCCTTTGTCTATTATACTGCAGGAGGAATTTTGAAGCACCAGCTAGCAACTGAACCACCACTTCGTTTCCAATTGGAACATTAAGAGAACTTTCCCAATCTATATGGACATATCATTGGACTGGGGTATTGTTGTCACTTCTAGCGCCGGGTCACTGCATTTTTGTATTATTGTCTGTTAAATAACTCACAAATTCGTTTGTTAGGCAGGGACCCCATGGCAGCTTATATCTAATCACAAGTAGAATTATTATCACTTACATTGTAATCACAAAATTAATGGTCACAGCGCTGAGCTTTAGGGTACCAATTCACTATTTATTCACAGCAATTCTGTATAACTACATGCCAGTGTATCAACAACTATAAACTTTGGTTTGTTGTACTTACATTACAGTGATCACATCATACGTTCATCTACACCATGTTAATTCACATTTAGGCACCACTCGCAATATAAACTCAGCAGCAAAGTGCACAATTATGTCAATGTATTAACAAACTAAATGACTTATTAGCTTTCTATAAAAACAAACTTCAGTTTGCTGTATTCATATTGCAGCTAGATTACCAGTCTCATTGTGGCAATGGCTATACTTAACATACTGCGGATCCTCATCCAATTACAGCAGCACGAATGAATATGGTAATTGGATTGTTGCCATTAGCAACGCTAGGGTATTTAATCCCCTCCCATCTCTAGGGACGTTGCCACCTTGAAAAAGCGTCATCAAGACGCGACACAGCCGTCGGTGTGCTACGCAGCCACGCTACGTTATACAATGTGACCCCGGAAGTCACTTCCTACTTACATGCACACTCGATCTTTGCTAACTATTTGGCGCTCCGTGTATTCCCCCGCAACACAGCGAGTGAGGAAAAACCACTTTAAAAAGGGCGTTCTGGCTACTGAAGGTTCCTAGTTAAGCATGAACCCTTGTAATACGGAGAAAGAATACCAAACAAGACGTGGACTTGGCTGTTCTCCGCATATATACTTCCCTCCTCACACTACTGCGGAGACACAGCATCATGATACCACACACGTTGGCATTTAAACCATTAACAAATGGTAAATAGATCCTCCATGGCTAAATGTGGGTCTGAATAAACACACATACCAATTACAAGGTATACCATAGTAATAGCATGTATAGCTATTTGAGCAACATCAAAGGAGTACTAGACATATGAACAAAGGTTGTTATTTATCACAACATAGGTGCCCCGCTCTGACAAGTCTGTGTGTACCCTGACTTGAATCTAAACTTAAATATCAGGGCAGTAAACTAATTTGAACTCACAGGGTATAATTTAAATACTCATCTGAACAGCCACAATATACGAGTGGATGTGTGACTACTGACCATATGGTCACAAAACCGTATTAGGGACATCAATAATTATCACCTTTTAGAAATTCTATTTATATGTTGGTATTTATCAAGGTCAACATTCTAACCATGAATACCATCAAAAAGTACATTTTGTTGAAATAACATCGTCAGTTTCTGACATTGTAGGTTATAAGAGCATATCTATACGTAGTTTGCTCCACCAGGGGTCACTAGTAATTTACCCTTTTGTTAATGTGGTTAATATCAAAGCCACATCAACTTAACAATAGGCCTTTTAGTCTCTTGTTTTATACTCACATGCTCTCTAGTGGCGAACATAAACATTATAATATTAGGAAATGCAGAAATAGATAACACTAATATTTAGTTATTTCTGCTCACCCATACAGGGGGTTTTGTTCGCTTTATGTAAGTTAAAGGATCCCACCTTTATCTGGTAGTAGCAGGTCCAAAGGAGAACGTACACAGTCTCCGACAGGAACACATATTACGGACGAGCATATTACTTATATATGTATCCGATAGAGATTGTCTGAGACTTTAAATGTTGTATAGTCCACCATTATTTTAAATATTTACTAATAAAAGTTACATATTATTATAATCATTACACTGTGGGGAGTGCTACACTAGGAGCCCTCTTTTAACCTATGTCTCTTCATAGGTAACTCCTTCTCCAATGTTATAATAACCCCTCATTTGGCTCATCGCTAATGTCCATTATAAGAAACATTATGCCCGTTATGGGAGAAAACATAGCTTAAAGTTTCTTATTGGCTTCTGAAAATGGTCATGTTAAGGCGAACGGTGTAAGTTAGGTTAACACCATGTTAAAGTGACTTAAACGTTTAGTGCATCTGGGCCTAAATGAATTCTTATTAAATGGACAGTGTGGAAATAAGCTTGTGTGCTTCACAGAAGGGCTCCCCTTTATTCACTAAAACAAATTCCTTAAATTTAGTCATTAAAACAATTTCACTTTTATGTTACACTGTCACGGGAGATCAGGCAATTTAGACCTTTTTATCCGGATCATACATTGAGCAAAACCAGCTAATTAAATAAATTGTAAATTTATTCACAGGAAAAGGCAGACGCACAATGTTACACAAAGTACATGCAAAAAACACACTTACTTGGGAACTGTGTACACCACTAAACTCTCCTAGGTGAAGGGAAGCCTACCGTAGTATTTTCCTCTGAGATTTAGCCTGAATGTCCTGGAACTGAAATCAGCCTGCCGTTCCAGACGCCACCCCTCCCTTCTCTCCAGATCTGGAATTTGACTCACTGGACTTTGGTGCCTAGAATCTTGGAGAACTTTGAGAGAACTGATAGGCGTAGTGGTTTATAATGCCTCTTGAGTTTCATTCACAGAAACCTACAGTCCTATCAGAAGCCTGAGAAATTTTTCAGTAGCCAATCAGAGCAGGGCTCACCTAGCTGATGTCAGAGGCAGGTGGCGTGTTGAGCCAGCTTGGGAAAAAAAAAAAAAAAAAACACGTGTGGGCGGGAAATATGAATCAGCCAATGGGAAATGTGCCTACAAACAGCATCTTCCCCTCCAGCTAGCCCATTGCCGTCTCCGCTAAGTTCTCTGGAACTGACACATAGCTTTTTTCTGCTCACCAAATGGTTCTTCCCCCCTCAGGACATTGAACTATGGACTCTTATGCAGAATAGCAGGCACCGTAAAGATATGCCCAAGCTGACTGCATAAAGCCTTATAGTAAACGCAGAACACGATATAAAGTACACTTTATTAGAAAATATAGTTTGGGGAACCTTATATTTCTAAGGGAAATAACTGGGGGATATTTAGGCTTGAAATCCAGGAGTCTGGGGGACGCTGGGGAAGCCCCGGTGTAATTCGCCCTGTGAACCCACAAATAGTGCCTGCACTCTGTGGAGAATCAGGGAACCACCAGTAGCTGGGCCCCCCGAACTCCTGCAAACAAAAGGAATACTTTTTCACCACAATATCCCACCTAAAACTTACACTCCCAAAATCTGGAGTTTCTACGCCACATGGAACCCCAAACGCCCCGAAACCGGTCAGGTTTTTCTATACTTTACAGGGGACTTCCATAACCCACAAACCCAATACAGGTTCTGGGACACCTTGGCACTAACTGGGGTATCCCTATGTTACCTAGGGATCCCTGCAGCTACAGGAACACTGCATTTCTGTGCCCCATTTTACTATGCACACGCATATATATCGCCATGCTCAGTAGCACTCCTCTGTGACACCTATATGCTTATATATATGTTGTGGTTATTTTAGGGGTTCAATATGAGCTTGCAGGTGTCCTGTATGTTTTATAAATCTTGTTCAGCTGGTCTCAGCTGATTGGAAGGTGGCTCTTCCTATCTTGTTGAAGCTCACCCTTCCCACATTTAAATGGTTAAAAGCTCATTCCATAGCATCTCCCACTCTCAGGGGAACTTGCCTGCTTGCAGTATGATTGTGACAAATCTAATACAGAGTGCTTTTCCTGGTAATGTACAGCAGGCCTGCACAACATGCGGCCCGGCTGGCCTCTCTGTGCGGCCTGTGATGACTCCGGGCGGGCGCCAGTTAATTAATTAAATAAAATAAAAAAAGTTTTAAAAAATGGCGGCGATTCATCCCTCCCTCCCCACCCCCGGGTTTTGCGGTGCGCGGGGGCAGCAGCAGCATGAGGAGGATGCGGCAGCTGTGAGTATTTTTTTTTTCAATAGCAGGATGCCGGGGGACGGGTTGGAGGTCAGAGCATGCCGGGGGTGGAGCTTAGTACCGGGGAGGATGTGCTGATCTAAGAGGTGTGTGTGTGTGTGTGTGTGTGTGTGTGTGTGTGTGTGTGTACCATTTTATTTAATAGATATCTTTACATATATATTTAGGCACTGTACCGTGTATAGGTTTCACTGGATGTGCACTGAGCTCTGTCTGTGTTTCATGTTCTGTCTCTGGTTTTAAATATATATCGCCATGCTCATGCTCAGTAGCACTCCTATGTGACACTTATATGCTTATATATGTTGTGGTTATTTTGGGGGTTCAATATGAGCTTGCAGGTTCAATATGAGCTTGCAGCACCCGCTTTCCCTCAGCCTCAGCGTGCCTCCGTACGGCTGCTGTAACCCTGGACGCAGCCTAAGGGTGTACTAAGCCCATACATATTGTTTGGTGTCCCCCACACATACAGAAAGTATATATATAATATATATATATATAAACTGTATTTTAGTTATGTTTTAAAAGGTACCGGCAGGAAGCTTTTTCCTGTCAGCCTAGCAATGAATGTATTAACATGCATATATGTTGAGTAAATGAGCTGAGGGTCTTTCATCTCCGCACTTCAAAGGGCTCCCTGCGAAGTGAATGCCGCAGTGTCTATGAGAAGTGACAGAGTTGAAAAGCCTCAGAGAGCCAAGGTCTTAGAGGGGCCAGGAATATCCCTGAGTACCAGATCCTGGTACACAGTATTTTGCAGTCACACTTGGTAGCCAAATCCCAGGCTGTCACCAGGGAAGAAGTGGGACCCAGTATGCTAAGCAGCTTAGGTGTCAAGTTAGCACACGCTCGGTGCAAACCAGGAAGCCACTTCTCCCATGCTATGAACTAGGGATTGGGTGCAGATATTAAGTATAGGACCCGTAACATTATAAACATGCCTGCAGCCCCAGTCCCAGTGTGATTCATGATTTCTTCAAGCGTGGTTCAAGATCCCGTCCAAGTACAGCGGCAGCGGTTCTAGAACGCAAGGGGTTAAAACATCGTAACCAAGGATTTCCCCTCACTTCATGAATTCGTTAGCGCTGGGGATCTCAGAACGAACCCCAACGAACCAGAACGAACTTTGTACATTTGAAGGAAATATTGGGCAGGCAAGTTGCGCCCTAACTAAAAGGATTGTAACCCAGAGACTTTGTTTCTTCATCTTTCGTTCAATGGACAATTGATTTCGTTTCCCCATCCCAGTAAGTATTTTATTGAGTGTATATTGTGAAGATTGTGTGTTTGTTTTAAAATGGGAGAGGGAATGGCTCAGTGAGTAAAAGACCCGGTGTCGGCTCCTTGTGACCTTGGGCAAGTCACTTTATCTCCCTGTGCCTCAGGCACCAAAAACATAGATTGTGAGCTCCACGGGGCAGGGACCTGTGCCTGCAAAATGTCTCTGTAAAGCGTTACGTATAACTAGCAGCGCTATACAAAAACATGCTATTATTATTATTATTAAAAGGAAATAAATTACAATTTATTTTACTCATCTTGTGTTCTCAGTCAAGAATCCCGGTATTAATGTGTAGATAAGACCTGGTCTACCGTGACAGGCTTATATTTACTGGTGGCAGCGGCGGGACGCTGACTGAGCCTATGGTATAATCTCCTGTGGGATTCTGTAACAGTGGGGAAACTCGTAGATTGCGAGCTCTCCAGACAAGTGGTAACTTACACACGCTTCATGAAAGATTTGCCCTGCCATTGCAAAAGGGCTGGAGGCCTATGTTACTGGTTCCACGCACAGCAACGCACACTGCTGACTTCCCGGGAAGCTTTGGAACCACACCCTGGCACTGGTAATCCCGATCTGGTAGAACTCACAGGTTCGGGAAACTAATGAAACGATACACATGCAGTGTTTCAAATCCTTTGTCTCAGTTTATTTAGCATAAGATAAAAAGATTTATACAGAACAAAGAAAACATTGGTTAGAGGCGTAACTTAGGTTAGAGGCGAGCATGATTTAGGGGCAAGACATGTTAGTGGGGTGATGTAGGGGCGTATATATCCCAGGACAGGCACTGTCTGAAATACATAACATTCTCACTACCTACGTTATATACAACCTTGGTTACCATGGCAGCTATGTGGGGTGAGTCGGCTTCCCAGGGTACTTGCCTCCTACTACAGATTAAACAGTAAAAAGCTGACTACATGAGAAAATATATTTTAGCCAGCAATTGCAGACAAAATGGAGGATGTGACACAAATGCAGATTCTGGCCTTCTCTACAGTCCCTAACCCTTCACAAGAGCTCGAGATATTTCCCAGTTTCCCTTATCCATACCCCTGTGTTTAACAATGGCAAACAGAGAATAAACTCCAAGGACCAATGCTCCAAATACGTGCAGGTAAGTTCTATAATTCCACAGTCACTGTAACAATGAAGTAAGCGCTACCGTTCAGTTCCCTGAATAATTATAACATGAGGCGGGGAGTGGAACTGTGCATAGGAGACTGACCATCAGCCTGAGCTAAAAAAGTGGTAAGGAGACATGTAAACAGTATTTCTGTGTTCCCCCCGTGGAACTGAATAGCTGGCAAACAATGACTAATCTCCGCCACTACCTTCACACATCCCGGCGTCCCAAGCACAGCCAAACAGCCCCGTAAAGAGTGAGTACTCACAACCTTGACTCGTCGAGTTCAATCCTCAAGCGCTGTATGCTGGGAGACCAATCAGGTACGCAGTAGAGCGTGCTCCAGCCCGAAATTCAAAAGAGAAACAAGGTATTGCAATGGCGGTTCACAGCTCACCGTGGGAGTACGATCAAAATGTTTCCAAACGTAATTCAAAAAAAGTTTGTTTATTCAGTGCATGTAGAGACAATTCTGCCACAGAGTAACTCTGACGCGTTTCGTCCAACCAAGCAGTCGTTGTGGCTGCCGGACTTGTCACCCCTGAGCTCACAGCTCTCCTGACCACATGGGGAGAGGGGGCTATGGCGGCAGAGCGTATCCAGATGCTGGCCGTAGCGATGAGAAAAGCCCCCCACTCTCGCCTTGTCAACGGGGAACAGGATATTCCCAAGGTGGACAATCACAGCTTCAGCAAGTTTGTAGATGGCACAAATGAAATAGACGCTTTTCTTAATGACTTTG
This sequence comes from Ascaphus truei, assembly GCF_040206685.1. Lineage (NCBI taxonomy): Eukaryota > Metazoa > Chordata > Amphibia > Anura > Ascaphidae > Ascaphus > Ascaphus truei. The sequence goes on from NC_134485.1 coordinate 127,652,932, forward strand.
AAACCCAGTGTGACTCCTACAAGGTCCCATGAAAAAGCATGGTCATGAGATTACGTCCTTTGTTGTCCGGCAGTGCCAAACAAACTGTGCAGGGCATCCCACGCGTGGATGCTAACGACTATGGGCATGTGAAAAACTTGTTGCTCGCTTGTACGCCCTCACCCCTGAAGCTTACCGGGGCAAGTTCTGGGCAGGGGAAAGATACCCCCAGGAGTCCTGCGTGAACTATGGAGCCCGTCTGACGCTGTATGCCAAGCATTGGGTGGAGGGAAATGGGGTTAATCAGCTCCATACCTTACTGGACTTAATCGTGCAGGAGCAACTCTTGCAGCAGCTCCCCTCGCACGTGAGAGCATGGGTCTTTGATCAGAAACCTAAAACCCATGGAGAGGCTGCAAGGCTGGCAGACGAGTATGAGACCAGCAGGGCTTTGATGCATAAGGAAGCGGCTCCCAAAGATGCGGCCAGCCCGGCCAAGGGAGTTAAAACCACCCCTCAATGGACCCACAAGCCTGCAGCAGAAGGCAACGCACCCAAAGCTGCCGAGTTTAGACACGAGAGGCGGTGTTTTTCCTACAATAAGGTCGTTCATCTCAGGCCAGACTGTCCGGACTGGGACCAGTCCGGGGGACCCCATCAGGGGCAACGATCGTAAGCTGCGAGGCCGGTCGCCCGTGTGCGACTGGCACACACAGAGGAGCCAAGCACAGCCGTGGAATCAACCCGCAGAGGGACGTCCACGGGATAACCTGCACTTGCCACCTCGGGACCAGCAGCGGATATTGGAGGACATCAGGTTGTGTCAGTGAGGATGCAGCCCAGTGATGTCCGGCAGAAGCATCTGCGGAGCGTGACCATCGGGGACCGTCAAGCGGATGGCTGTCTGGACTCCAGTGCCACCATTACCCTGGTACACCCTGATATGGTGCGGCCAGAGGATTTGCTCCCGGGCACTGGGATGCAAATGAGCATGCCAGATGGAGGATTGCGGCCGCTCCAGGTTGCCCGGGTCTTTTTTGATTGGGGTGCCGGTCGTGACATGAGGGATGTGGGGGTATTGCCTGGGTTAGATGCCGCAGTTTTGCTCGGCAATGACTTGGGGCATGTTACCTGTGTTTTCACATCAGAACTGGCTCCTGTTGCAGTAATTCCTAGGAGCCAGTAATCAGGGATCACCACAGAATTAACCCCTGTCCCCTTGCATTTTGGGACCAACAGTTCCAGCGGTCTCTGCGGAGACCAGACAGGTAATCCAGACTACTGAGTCACAACCAGTGACTGACTTACTGTTCCCTTTACCTGTCCCTGTTTCCCCTGACTTAGAGACTAAGGGGGGGGGGGGGCTAGTGTTAGGGACAGAGTTCAGGGATGCGGTGAAAGCTGACCCCAGCTTAGAAGGCATGAGACAGCGGGTGTCCGAGTCTCGGGAAAGCGGGGTGTCAGGCCACTTGCTGTGGCACGGCAGGCCCTGGAGTAGGGAGAAAAAAATGTTGGGAGGGATGAGCCCCCCTCAACTTCACATGTGCTGCAGAGTATACAATCCAGGGATATGCAGTCCATATAATGATTGCAATACAATTCCCGGACGACAAGGAGTAAAAAAGTAACACAAGCTCAGTCTCCTGACTTAACCCCTAGTGCGGGAGTAGCCTGGCGGAAGATGGAGGGCTGACCGAGGTGGTCTCTCAGCCAACCACAGACCCCTCAGGCATGTAGATCCCGCATATGTGGCTGCTCACCTGGGGTGGCTTGAGAGATAATGTATATAATAAAGGAGTCACTTACTCCAATGTACTGCTCCATCCTGATCGGCATGCTCCAAGCTGCTGTGGATGAACGTGCAAAAACCTCTCAGTGAAGAGAGTGAATCAGCGGGCACTGCTGGCAAAAATGATGAGGCTGGACTGCGCTAAAAAAAAGCCTTTATTTAAACCATGGGCAAAAAACAGATTAAAAGAAGGGAGTTCCTCCTAAGCGCTCTAACGCGTTTCACCCCAATGGGGCTTTATCAAAGAGTACTGTTACTCCCTAAACATTGCCTTAAGTGGAGACCCGAACCGGATATGACATCACACCACTCTCCATATGGTCCAACCCCCACAGGTGAGTGAGAGGTAGCCCATGGTATCAGAGGATGTATACCAGTCTGGATCGGGTCACAAACTGCTAAACACATGCGCATTGGTTACCCAATACAAAGAACAAAAGGAAAAAAATAATAAATAATAAATAAATATGACACAAAACATATACAAAGGTGTATATATATATATATATATATATATATATATATATATATATATATATATATATATATATATATACACACACACACTATTGGGTGGAAGGAACGAAAATAATAAGATCACTATTTGTATGTCTATCCACAGCCAAAGCAATATATAGTAAAAAAAAATATATAAAAAATAAATGTGTAAAACAAAAGATGTAGGTGTATAAAAAGAAAACATACATCTAACACAATGTAAAAATCAAGTAAATGCTAGGAGGATCATAATAAGTATATATGAAAAAGTAAATAAAAATAAATAGTAATGATTCAAAATATATATGTATGAGCAATTTGAAAAATATAGTGAAGTGTATGTATATAAGTGTAGAGTATAGTCAAAACTTACTTAGATAATAATTCAGAGTATATATATATATATATATATATATATATATATATATATATATATATATATGCAAATACAACTGTATGCTCATCTGCATGTCTTAGGCAGGTCTGCAACCCCGCCTTTCCCCATTATCACCCAGCATACAGCACTTCCACTGCAGCAAGGGATTCTGGGAAATAACATGCAAATGAGCACACAGTGTCACTTTTTGCCTCAAAAACCATTTTTAACATGGTTCCCTATAGGCTTAAGCTTGCTGCATGGTCACAGCTTTGAGCACAGCCAGGGTTAAGGTGCATACCCAGAAAACCACCCACAGACAGCTGTTTCGACCTTGATGGGTCTCATCAGTGTGGGGTTGATTTTAACTGGATATGCATAAGAGGCTATGGGATAGGCTATACCATAATACTGAGTTAAGTTATGGTGAGTAAAAAAAATGACAAATGTTAAAAATGTTAAAAATGGTTTTTGAGGCAAAAAGTGACACTGTGTGCTCATTTGCATGTCATTTCCCAGAATCCCTTGCTGCAGTGGAAGTGCTGTATGCTGGGTGATAATGGGGAAAGGCGGGGTTGCAGACCTGCCTAAGACATGCAGATGAGCATACAGTTGTATTTGCATATTTGCTTTCCTGTGGAGGGTTTTTGTCACTTTTTTTACTCACCATAACTTAACTCTATATATATATATATATATATATATATATATATATATATATATATATATAATCAAAAAATAAATAGATGATACCGTTCTGTGGCTAACGAAATGCTTTTATTTGTGCGAGCTTTCGAGATACACTGATCTCTTCTTCTGGCGATGTTACAATGAATGAAGCAAGCAAAAGCTATACTATAAACAGTGTCTATTGGAATGTTATCTGTGCTGGTCCTTCCCCCGGTGTGGATGTGTTTTATGGCTGGAGGTGTCAAAAGGTTCCTGAAAGCAAGTGATGAAAGAGTGTGTACAGTATGTGTATCAGTGTGAATTAACATGAATGGAGAGCCCACAGTATATACATATATAGAACCTTTATACATGTTATATATACTGCTGCGGCCAAGTTTATTCGAGCATTTGCCCGTTCTTGGCCGCAGCAGTAGCCTGGCGCACGCCCGAGTGTGACGGGCGCGCGCCGAAGCAGCGGAAGAGCGCCCTCCGATCGGGGCGCTCTCCCTACCGCTACCGGGTCCGCCGGGTCCCCCGGAACCCCCTGCCGCCGTCCCGCAGATCGCGGGACACCAGGGCTCCCTCGGGGAGCCCTGGACGCGCGTGCAGGGGGCGCAGGCTCCCGAAGATGCGTGACCGCGCGTCTATGACGCGCGGCACGCCGAGGGGCAGCCACAAGCAAGCCGGGAAATATCCCGGCTTGCGGTACCGGCCACACTTTAATAAAGTGTGTTGGTAGTGTATCAAGCATGAATTATAACAATACCACTGACATCAGCTGTTGTTATTAATAATCTTTAGGGAGATATAATCAACTCATTGGTATATTCAAATGAATAAATCCAACAGTATAATGCTGATAATGAATGATCATTAAGATCATAAATATAAAACATAAGATGGATATGAACAAGAATAATCAAACATGAAGTACATTGTGAGAATATAAGAGATGTAGATACAAGATGTTAAGAAATATATATAAATGCACATCTCTAAAGGTCACAATTTTTTGCAATAATTTTTCCTAGATGATTAAACTTGATGCCATTCAAGGACTACTGCAGAATTCAAACTAATCCAAGAGAACAAAGAGTATAAAAAGTGCTTCAAACAGTTGACGAGTTTGGTCAACGACACCGGCACAAATTTTCTAAAAACATGGGCTCCCTGACTAGCCTAAACGGATATCCCAGGGGTGGATACCTCCAATATACTGCTTTAATAGTTATACACGCGTTCTCTTTGGATGTGCGAGCTCGGACGTTTGACGCTGTAGAGACAGGTAGGGCGGACTGGGGCTTCCAAGAATCGGCGGGAGAGTCATGAGCCACTAGAGGATGCCTCTCCGGAGTAGACAGGGTACACACTCAACAGTAATGAGCTGGCAGCTTCCCAGCCGGCAACCCACCCCCCCCCCATCCTCCTCCCTCCTGTTGTCTCAGTGTGTAGTCTCGTACGTCAGTCAGTTTCCCCAGTAAGTCTGGTTATGTATGTTGAGGAATACGGTGGCGCCATGGTTACAGAGATATATGACAATGTGTTGTTAGATAAATAAAAATAAAAATCTTTGGTTGAAAAAAAACGTGCTTCAAATTCATCATATAGATAACTATGACTTAAAGGATTATTAAGTGGTCAAGATAACATTATTCAGAAATGGGTGTCTC